>NC_056749.1:156691220-156798720 GCF_019279795.1 Protopterus annectens | reverse complement strand
AAGTTTTCAAAATGTGCAACCCTAGTTTCTAAGCCACAGATCTGTAATTTGTGTCATATGGACCACATAATGGCATGCATTTGTGTTTTGAATCTGTGTTAACATTGCAGCACCACTGTGATATGTGTATTTCAGTTGGCCAGCAGAAGGTGAAGGAAGACATTATGATGAGTGCAGGTTACCTAGCAGTTATGAATGAAAGGAGAAGCCAGCCAGAAGGGTGGAACTGAGTAGCGGCCTGTCAGAGCTTCCATCCTGGTGAAACTTTTCAGAAGCTCTCTGCTCTGCAGTACTGACCCCCAGGTAGAGGTGTGGGGATCAGTCACAATATCGTGGTTCATAATATCTTACTTGTGGTAGGACACTGCTACGGATAGTCTGATTTATGGATACCTGAGTGAGGTTGATTAAAATAGAATCTTCTAAAAAGCTATCAGGGGTAGAAAAACAAGTAGATCACTTCAAGTCCAAACAGTGGACGAAGGTATCAGTCATCCTCATTGATTACAGCTGGTAGTATCTATCTGTCTGTGTCTGTCTGTCTGTCTAGGGCATCCAGTGGAAGGTTTCAATGAAGGGAAAGATCACAGTGAAAAAGAGAGGAGTGGAGAGAGCAAAAAATGATAGTTGGTAGGGAAATAATGTTTAAAGTTTGCAGTGCAGTAGAACCCCACTTATCCAAATGCCCTGAGGTACACTGGTTTTTTTTTTTTTTTTTTGTTTGTTTGTTTGTTTGTTTTGTTTTATTTGTTTGTTTGTTTTTGGATTAGGTAATATTTAAATAACTGTAGTGGGAGATATATAATTTAAAAAGTGCCATACTGTATTATAATGTAGTGTATTTAAAGTCAAAGCTGAGAATTTTCTTTTTTTTCTACTGTGGATCATGCCTTTGAGCTGATTTATTTTAGTTTTATTTTACTTATCCCGTAATTGTGATGCTACCTGAACAAAATGCAATGACAGGTAAAATAAGGGTAAAAGAGTGTGACCAGCATTGGAAATGTAGTGATCTTGCTACTCAGAGCTGTCAAACCACTTAGCATTGAAGTATTGCTGCGAGCTTTTGGCTCCGTGGTCCACTGGCAGTAATTGGTTGCTAATTATCTAATTAGAAGCTGTTGATTACTACTTTCCAAGTGCTGATCACACTCTTTTATTTTCATTCTACTTTTAAGTTATTTTACTTCTCTTTTCATTCCATCCAGCTGGCAATATAATTACAAGCAGAATAAAAATAAAGGAGTCAGATTGCAGGGCTTGATTATTCACTTTGATATTCAGTTTTAATTGGGTTATGAATGCAACTAGATTATCTGGAGACCTGGTTAGCTGAGTTTTCTAATTTCTGGATGAACAGGGTTCTAATGGATTTATTTAATGGTGGAAGCATTTTTGACAATCTAGTAATCCAACAAAAATGTTAATTATAGAGGCATGCGAAGATTTGTTTAAATACAATCAAACAACTTCAGTTTGCTTCTTAGAAATGAAATCATTGTTTGGGTATCTCATAGACGTAACTCTGATTTGGGTCTTCTGGTCAATGTGTCAGCACTTATGCATAGAATGTTAAACACATTTTAGGAGCATATTAGGAATAGCATTTTCCATTAAGAAGGAATCAAAAGATCTGATGAGCAACTGTAAAGACTAACTATTCAAAATCTATGAAATGATAAGGAAATGTTTTATAAATTATAGACAGCCATGATTTTTTCTTCCTCTTATATGTTTTTTAGTCATTATAATTGATGACTATCACATGTCCTTCCACTAGGAAGGTCCCATTCAATCTTCAGCACCATGAATTTCATCCATGACAGGACACTCTTTGAGAATGTTTTTTTTTTTTAAATGGTCTAATCCTGCACTTTAGTAGGAGGAATGTGTGATCAGTGTCATTACTGAGGCTGATGGTGCCTTCCCACTGTGAGTACATGCTTCCATACACCAGAAAAACAGGTTACCACCAAGTGGTGGCCTGATGACCATAACCACTGTTGCCATGCTGCACATCTGCCTTTCCACGCCTCCTTTGTGAAAATTGTGGCAGTGTGTGGCTGTAATCCACCTCAACAACCACCCCAGGCTAAGCATGAACTTCCTTCCCTTTCATAGGTTCATAGGTGTGTACTAGGCTAATGGCCCTGGAGCCTAGCCCATAGAAGTGCCCTGGCATCATGTTGCCCGACATTAGTTCCCAGTGCTTCTATCAAGTAGAGCCACTGGAGTGCTCCCTGGGGTGAACTTTCTATTATCCATCCACTCTTCAAGATTTCTCTTGAAGAGGGCCAGTGAGGTGCTCTGCTTGACATGTATGGGAAGTCTATTCCAGAGCATGGGCAGTCTCTGGGTGAGGAACCTGACCCTCCAGCATGTTCTGTTGATTGTGGTAATGAGGTTGAGGTCTCTGGAGCGTGTGGTGCAGAGGGATTGAGATTTCTTTAGATGTAGCATTTCTAACATAGCTGGGTCAGACATGGCTTTGTAAGTCAAGCAGAGATTGCCTCTAAGTAGGTGATATGAGACAGAGAATAGATGGAGTCTTTTGAGTTTGTCTGTGTAGGACATGAGTTTAACACCTAGGATCCTCTTCGTGAGGTACTTCTTTGGCCTCTCCAGCTGTCGCAGGTGTTTAGTGAGGTACATGCCAAATGGGGCATTATACTTGATGATTGGTCTAATGAGGGAAGAGTAGAGAGAGATGATGACCTCTTTCTTCCTGGATGCAAAACCCTTGGCAATGAGATGTGCCACATAGAAAGGCTTTCTGACCACAGTAGCAATGCAGTGGTCGAAGGAGAGGTTGCTGTCAACCTGCATCCTCAGATCTCTTATAACACCCTCAGTGTTCATTGGGCTCCCATAGATGTGATAATTATCGGGAATTGAGTTTTTACCAAAGGGGATGACGATGCATTTTTTGGCATTAAGTTTAAGGCAATGGTTTCAACACCAGTCATTGGTCTCAGTGAAGCCTTTCTGTAGGATGTCTGCATCACTTGGGGAGTTAATAATGGCTCCCAGTTTGCAGTCATCTGCAAAAACTTTGTCAGCCAGAGTCCCTTTGTGTTGGCCTGGACTTCTGAGAAGTAGATGCTGAACAGGAGAGCACCCAGGACCGATTCCTGTGGGACTCCACTCGTGACTGGTCAGCAGCCTGACTTGGAGTCTGCTACTTTCACAGTGTGGGTTCTATCTGTGAGCAAGTTTGCAATCCACCTAGTGATATAGAAGTTGATGCCTAGTTTGTTGAGTTTATCAATAATTCCTGAGTGAGGAATGGTATCAAAGGCCTTGGCCAGATCAAAGTAGACTGTAATTACTGCCTTATCCACAGCCCTGGTGACTGACTCAAAGAAGTCAACCAGGTTGAGCAGGCATGATCTCCCTTTCACAAAGCCAAATGGTGTGGGGTCTAGAGTTTGGAGATTTCCTATATCTTTGTAAATCAGGTCCATGATGATGTGCTCCATAGCTTTATATATTAGACTCATCAGGCTAATGAGGCGATAATTCCCAGGGTCTGCAGTCACTCCCCCTTTATGGAGAGGGATGACTGCGCCATTCGGTAGGGACAAAGCTTGAGATGCGGCTGTTACTGAACAGGGCACACAGATGTGGTGCCAGTACACTTTGTTCATTTAGAACACAGCCAGGAATATTATTGGGTCCCATGGAAGTACTATTCTTGGCCTTGGACAATGCAGCTTTAACCTGCGCTGCAATAATGCTGGATGCTTGGCATTTTTCCGGTATTGTGATTGCTCCTTTGTGGGGGAGAGAGGGGTAAAGTTGGCACTGAATCTGTCAGCCAGTATGTTGGCAATATTGTTGGCTCAATATAGGAGATACCATTGTGCAGTAACTCAGAGCAAATCTGGGTATTGCCGTGGGCGTTCTTGATATAGCTATAGAAGGCTTTGTGATTGATTTTGGTGTTTGACGCAATTCTGCCTTCATAGCTGGCTTTAGAGGATTTGATGAGGGATCACAACTTTTTGTTAAGGCTAGTAAGAGAGTTTTTCTAGTCTTGGGACTTCAACTTTTTCTGTAACTGTTTCTTCCTTCTGTTGTAGAGCTTATTAATGGCAGGGGACCACCAGATTGGCTTCCTTTTTTTTTTGGAGGAGAGCGTTTTGATTCTGCTGGGTATGGCTAGTGTCATGCATTTATGTACTTGTATGTTCAATGCATTGATGTATGATTCGGCAGTCATGCAGCTATTTTCCATTGGCATGGGTGCCGTGAAGTTAGCCATCTCTGTTTTTAGGAGTCCAAAGTCAGCTTTGGAGAAGTTTTTCAAGATGGTTACCTTTGCGAGGGGTGTGGGTAAGATGTGGATTTCCATGGTGATTAGTTTATGGTTGGATCTGACCAGGGAGAGACTGACTTGATGTAGAGCAATGGTCACCCATGTTAGTAATAAGCAGGTCAAGGATGTTGCTTCCTGTAGTGCGAGCCAGAATGACCTGGTCCAGGGCATTGGAATTGATGAATTCCAGGAAGCATCGGGCTAGTATATTGGTGCTTGAGTAGCTTTCCCAGTTGATGGAAGGGTAGTTGAAGTCTCCTAGTAAGAGACTGTTGGGTTGGATCTTGATAGATTCCAGGGTGCTTAGGAATGTGGAGTGAGAGTCTAGGGACATGGTTGGGGACCTATAGGAGGCTATGACCTGGATCGCTGTCTTATCCAATGTTAGTTGTACCTGAAGTATCTCACATGCGTTATGCTTGGTTACTAGTCTAGAGGTGTGCATATCCTTTATGAATATGGAGACACCACTGCCTTTGAAGCTTTGGTCAATGATTCGGGCCCGAAAGGTGTAGAATGAGTTATAGCCTGGTAGCTCAGGGGTGCTTTCTGCTGCTTTAAACCAGGTTTCCGTTACAGCACAAATGTTAATGTTCTCCATTTTGAAGAGTGCTTTGAGTGAGTGCATCTTGAGATTTAGACTTCTAGCATTGAGCAACATGACCCTCAGATTGCATTTATATCTGTTACGGTGGTAATTTGGTCTTTGGAACACTGCCTAAAAAAGGCACTATAGGGGTGACAAGAGCCTTAGCCAGTACCCAGAAACCCAGGGGTGACAGATGCAGGCCATCTCTGGCAAAGCATTGAGGTCTGTCAATCATGTCATTCCAAGCAGACAGATACTGTATCCCCTTAGAATGACTCCAGAAATGTAGCCAATTGTCAAAGTCAATCATTTTATGTTTGTACTGCAGTGTCATTCTGGGTGATGATAGGATACTGCTCTGGGCTAGTTTACCTGCCTGGGCCACATAATCCGAGATGTCCACCATGTCTCTTTTTATGTAGTCTTGGGAGGTGCATCTCAAGTCATTCGCACCCACATGGGCAATGACAGAGTCATACTTGTACTTGTGGAGTGATCTGAGTGTGTGTGTTATGTGCTGGATTCTGGCACCTGATAGACAGCTGACTGCTATCTTCTCCTTATTCAACCTAGTGAGATGGACATCTGTTTGCCTCACTTTTGAGTCACCTATGTTTAGTGTATTGGGCATGGTGTTTAGCCATAGGGGCTTAGGTTGAGGGGCATACTGTGGAGGTGAAGTATGTGTCCTGGTTTGTGCTGTGTTGTGGTGGTCAAGTGCATTTCTGTCTTGGAGTTCTCTCCTGTTTGGGTAAATTTCTATTGAGAGCCTCTGCGGAGGTGGTTGTGTGGTTTGTGTTTTTATGTGAGAGCTGTGATAGTGTGTGTTCTGGAGGGCTATATGTTCCATTGATGTGGTGCAGGTGTTGACCTTCTCCTCTTGACCAGCTAGTCTGGTCTTGGCTGGAGAGTACAAAGCTTCCAATTTGGTGATATAAGTGCATCTCTCACAAGTCTGAGTTTTTTCAGGTAAGAGGAAAGGTTTGTCTGTGTACATGAGGCAGTTGCTACACTGCCTCAGAATGCCCAAGTGCACCAGGTTTATAGGAGAAAGCACAAGGAACTGCCCTTTAATCATGTCAAGAGGGGTGGTCATAACTACTAAGTACTGGAGCAATGTCCATGAAGAATGACAAGTGCTGATGGCACGTAGGTGTGCTACAATAAAGGCTACAAAAAACTGTTTAAGTGCAAAGCAATTAGGCTATTGAAGTGCAAGAGAGAAAAAACTAGCAATATCTAACGGGAAAAACTGAAAAACAGACTTTCAGGCACCAGTAATAGTTTACATCAGCTCAGCGCTGCTGCACAGAGCTTAAACAAGCACAAACCCATGCAAATGTGGGCTTTTAAACCAGAAAGTTGAAAGGGATGGAAAAACTGCCCAAACAGCCAGTAAACTACAATTTCTGGGCCAGAAATCACTCATGTTGTGGTTGATAGGCTATCTAGTGCTTACCAATCCCACTGATA
The DNA here is from genome assembly GCF_019279795.1 of Protopterus annectens. Lineage (NCBI taxonomy): Eukaryota > Metazoa > Chordata > Ceratodontiformes > Protopteridae > Protopterus > Protopterus annectens. The sequence goes on along the minus strand of NC_056749.1, from coordinate 156,792,340 downwards.
AGCTAGAAGGCTTTCCTCCAGCACGGAAAGGCTTGGGGGGGGGGGGCTCAGAAGCTTACAAAATGCCCTGCATACAGGAAATCTGTATCTGGACTAGACAAGTTAAAGGAAAGGCAGGAAGCAAGCTTAGCCTTAAGAACTAGAACAGCACTAAAAACAATTCAAATGCAGTGCAAGCTAGCACACTTGAGTGTGTAGCAATATTAAAAACAAGTGCAGAAAACAGTAAACTAGGAAAAAATCAAGATGAAGGCACTTAGCATATCAAAAACAATGCCAGGAAATATATAAATAATTCAGTCAAGCAAAAATTAAGACAGTGCAGAACTCTGAACAGTTAAAAAGTGCCAAAACATATACTTATCAGCTCTATATTTCTAGATTGTTTGAGAAGCACACTCAGTCAGAACACAAAGAGATTCCTGCAATGGTAGATTATAGCAAAGTGTTTTTTTTTTATTTTAGTAAAGTGGAAAGGGAGAAAGTAGGAACAGATGATAATTCAAGGTTAAGAAACTAAGTGGGTTGGCCTTCTCAAATGTTCTCTCTGTATTAAGTAGAATGAGCTAATGACACTAGACTGGGAGGTGTGTCCCAGATCAAATGTACAGTAGGGGCGGGCAACTGCAAAGCCACCACGTATAAGAAGACACCAATAGGGAAGGAGAGTGGGAAACTATTACAGCTACTAGCTACACTATTTTAGGCAGGAAACACTACAGAAATGTTTATCACAGCAGAAAATCAGCAGTGAGTCACTAAATAAAAGTTTTAAACAGATAAAGGAGCAAGGAGACTCTAGAGAATGCTTTTAACTGCAAACAAATTAGTTATATGATACACCTCCTTGGCAGGAAATTAGAACAAACAAACAGATGTTTAACAAATGGAAAAAAAATTCCAGTTAATACCTTACACACAGTGAAACTAGCTAGAAAAGATTTGCAAGCAGTGTGACAGTAAAAAACTTATTTATCATGCCCTATAAGGTAGACAATTTTAGTACAACCATGCAGATTAGTTTATAACAATAAAATACAGTAAAAAGTTTACAGCAGACAATACAAAGTGCTATAAATATCTAGAATAATCAATAAGTAGTAAAGATAAGCAAAAAAAAGGATGCTTATTGTTATACAGTACAGATCAGAGTTGTGGTCAGTGCCCCTCCTCTGTTTAGCTGTGTGTGAAATGGCCATCCATCTTCAACAGGTAACTTGGTTGCAAACTGAACTTGGGTCTCCTGGTCCATAGTCATGCGGTATTAATGCAGCTTTTTTTCTGTTGGTTAGTAAAGGGTCTGACAGCAAAGGGGTTGTATTTGTACTGAAAAGAAGCTTGTTCTAGACTATGTGAACTCATATAGTTAATGTGTGTATATATTTATTTATTGCAGTTTCAAAACTGAAATGAAATGGCCCACAGGTCTCTTTCAGCCATGACCCAGGCTCAGTATGCATGCAATGGAAGTTATATTTAGACATTTAGGTACAATGAAGTCAAGTAATGGTTATAGATATATAGCACAAGTTAACAATCAAATATACAGTGGGGTTCAACAATTCTGAATGAGTGACAAATATGCAGTTTGAAGCTATTTACATTTTGGTCATTAGGTCAGTAAGTTGTCTTAGAGGAGGTAAAACAAAATATGTTGAATACTGTAAACATTTGGTAGTAATACATTGTGTTAACCTTTATCAGTAAAGAAAATACAGATACTCTTTCTGAAAATGTTTTTTTCAGTGTGGGTTTGAGTCTTTCAAATGTATGTTCTAATCTGATGTTGGGGGTGGGGACTGTTGCTTACATAAAGGTTAAAAGGACAATGGACATTCAGTTTACTTTGATATGTTTTTATAAACTGAGATTAGTACTTAGTCCTGGATGTAAACACCAACTCTATCCTCCAATTTAGTTAAATTTTCCCAAAAAATATTTTTCTTTTTTTTCCTTCATGTAGTTTTATTTAGATGATGTTTAATACCTAGCAGCACGTCTTTACGTTTTGTTTTCTGCATTTTTTATTGCTACAGACTACAAAGGTTCCTTTAACTTTCCTTTGAATATCTATTGGAGTTTCCCAAGGGAATCTGTCTCATACTGCATAACATAAGTTAAACAACACACATTGTGCTCTTTTCATTTGTGAACTGCTGCCCAGAATGTTACATTCTGAAATTGTACCTTCCTGAGGGCAGTTCATTGCTTCAAACATCTGAAAAAAATTAATACAACTATACATGAGACACTAACAAAAGCAAATGTTCTAGGGTAGATCCCAGTTCAAAATCTAAACCTAGACCACAGAAAAAAAAAAAGCTGGGTACAAATAGCCTAACAAAACAATATGCCAGGGATAAATGCCAGCTCAACATCTAGAGATGTAACACACACAAACGCACACACAAAACACAATATTAAAACTGACACCAACAAAGGCAGATGTTCCTGGATAAATCCCAGCTCAAAATCTAAACCTCTGTCACACAGAAAAAAAAATGAGTACAGCTGAAACTAACAAAACCAGGCATTCCAGCTCAAAATCAAAGCATATCCCTCTCACACACACACACACACACACACACACACACACACACACACACACACACACACACACACACACACACACACAACTGAGGCAGGAAATATGTTTGAAAGTACTTTATTAATGAACTTGGTAAAAACACAAGTGAAATTGTACCCAGACAACTAGATTTCCTACATTATCACAAATGCAGCGGGTGTCTCCTCATTTATTAACAGTGAGCTACGAAAGCTCATGAATAGCTCATGCCATAGTCATGTAGTACTGCCTACTCAATTCATGAATCCCCGGAGTGCTATCAAGCACCAGTTCCAATGCAATTCTATAATTATCCTTCATAACATTATTATAATAGTCAGTATCACTTGATTTTGACAGAATTAACACATAAAAAATTGTAGTTTACTTTATATAATTCAGTACAGCACAGATCAAACAAGCATTTTTCTGCACGTGACGCCTAACTATCAAGTGTTAAACAATCTGACCTGCCATTCAAATAGTTTTCTCTTCATCTACATAGGCACTGGAGAAATACTGAGGCAACACATGAGAAACATTCTACTTAATGCCTGCCTATTAATAGAGATACAGTTGGAGCTTGTCATATGCTTTTAGTATGGGTTAACCTGGAGGTTGTCATGCTTACAGTGGACAATAGGAATGCTTTAGTGTAGGCATTAGGTACCTGTCATTCTGTGGAACCTGGTCAGTCTCTACAACATCCATGACATCTAGAGTCTATTGCTGACTGCTAGCTGGACACTACCATATGGGGTCATGTGTGCACCATCCTACATAAAGGTGATTCTATTCTGTGAATCACCCTAATGTCTGTATCATATGTGAGCATTTAAGGGTGTAATGGCTGCATACAGATGCAGGTGTTATCCAGCAAGATAATAACATGATGGTTTGCAACACGTTAATTAAAGTTAGCCTTTTAAATAAATGTTCTGGTCATAAATTAACTCCTGGATGTGTAACTATACATATAGCTGTGACACATTTTCCAGTGCTTGATGTCTTCAGTAATAACACCTTTGGGATTGTACTTGTTCTTATAATTAGTTGTTTGTACTGCTCTTGAATTTATACCATGTTGTTTTGATAGGACATGCCATGTATTACTATTACATTTCAAAGTAATTCTGAATCAGTAATTTAGATATTGTGGTTTCCAAGACAATAATACTAGATAAGGGAATGTATTCAGATGAACTGGCGTTCTGTCATTGTTTGCCACATTGTTAAATCTGAATGGCAGAGACAATATAATTTGCAATGGATTTCATTTGCATTTTATTAATTTGGTATCTGAGCAGGAGAATTTGTGTGAAATTACAAATGGAGAATATGTTATTTTGTTTTAAATGAGCTCTTCTTTGTTGCTGTTTGTTGAAAAATGCGTGAACAATAGTAGTAGTTAGTGATGAAAGAAAAGCTTAGGAATTACTTTTCAAGGAAACTTTAGAGACTTTACATGTAAGACACCATACCGTTTCAATATAAAAAATAATGTATTTAGCAAACTATTGAGTGAATCTGTTTAACATTTACAAAACATCTGGAAAAGACATGACAACATGTTTAATTTCACATCTAGCAGTTCAATAGGGTGGTTTTACTAATGAGTTAGGTTGCAAAATCAACATATGTAAGTAAGCACTGTTCAAATCTGGGGTCATTTCTCACTAGAAATGAACTTGCACTAGTAACAGGGTTGCATAGGTTTACTTGATGTGATATTTATGTTTAATTACAAAATGCATAATCTTTGTAAGTAATAATAGTTTGGCAGTGTAGAGATGATACGCTTTGGCCTCTTTTGGAAAGTTCTGCTTTATGAGTGCACCATGTGGATGTTTGTGAGAGACTGTATAAAAGTAAGTACATGCACACACGCACTCGTCTGTCTGCGTGTGTGTCTGTGTGTGTTTGTGTGTGTGTGTGTGTGTGTGTGTGTGTGTGTGTGTGTATGGGTGCATGCATGTATGCATTTTTGAACGTGTGTATGTCTTCATATATCCAAATTTAGTTTGTTCATACTATCTTAGCAGTACTGAGGTTAAACTTGCATAGAAGTTATTAACAATTCAGAAGGAGGAAGGAATATGGCCAGAATATCAAAAATATTGGATTTTGCAGGAGGAAAATTGACTGCTTCATGTGTACATATTGATAGAGGGAATGTATTCCAAGTACGATGCTAAATTTTCAGCAGTCAGATTACAAACCGCAAGGATGATCAGATGATCACTGAGCATGATCATTATAATAGTGTTACTGTTCAGGGTTATGTCTGACACAGAAGTAAGTGCAAAGCCCTTTCATATGATCATTGGATCATAGGAGGTTACTAGGCTAATGGCCCTGGGGCCTTTACAAGCCTAGCTAAGAGTTTATCCCCCAAAATCTTTCTGATTCATAAACCCTGCACTCCGCTCCCCTGATTCAAAATTCCCACTAATACAATGGATCTGATCAGGCAGGGATTGGCAAGACACCTTTCAAGAAAATAGGACACTGGCTGTACACCCCCTGGGGGAACCATGATTCAGTTATTTGAATTATAGCGGTCCCTTGTGACATTCTAAAGACACTACACAGAATACATTTATGATTCTGAACACTGTCTTTGACAATACCAGGGCACAGTTTCAAGCTCAAGTTAATGTTTATTGGAGTAGGTACATAGGTTCATAGATTAGTACTAGGTTAACTGCCCTTGCGAGCTATTGTAAGTCTAGCCAATTTTCCCTTGTGAGACTCAAACCCTGCACCTTGTGTTTGTAAGGCAAACACCATAACCATTAGGCCACCCTCCCAACCCCTGCTTGAGTACTTGATCCCCTGTGCACTTCAAAGATCTACAAACTGAAACAACACATTACAACATTTGGCAATGAAGCTAAAGAATTATGAAAAATGAATTACATGTAAAGTGGACAGTTCTTTAGGAGATAAAATATTGCCTATGAAACAGCAAGTAGCATTCGACATATAGCAATATAGTACAAGAAATATTCAGGATAAGAAAAGAACTGTTAGAAAGTAAGCATAATTAAAACAATAGTTCTGGAAGACACCGATGAAAAAAGTAAAATTGAATACAGATAAGATGTACTGCTTCTTAGGCAGTCACAATGTGTTTCTCCAGTATGGTTTTGTGTCTTTGAATGTCTTTTTTAATGAGTTAAGTGTCTTACATGAGTTGCTGCTGTTCGGTATTCACTTTAATTACGTTTGTCAAGTGGTCTAAACAGAGAGCTGTTCAAATGCATACAATATGGAGATTTCTCATGCACCTACATGGCCTGAAGGTTTCTGAAGCCATTCAGAAATGAAGTGCCCCGAACTGTGTGCTGCTTTTGAAAAGGGACTGTGACTGTATTATGTGTGCAAATTAGCTTAGATACATCTGTGTGGGTGGCTAGTTATATAAAAAAAAAAAAAAAAAAACTTTAAAGTGAAGGGTGCATCACTGTTATCGCTGAGTTTTACTAAAGTGTACATGCAAATGAGCTCATTAAGCATTTATGATAGTAAAAAACATTCTGTAGATGGAGATATGAGCCAGTTTGCAGATATTTTGCCTACACACACACACACACACACACACACACACACACACACACACACACACACACACACACACACACACACACACACACACACACACAGACACAGACACAGACACAGACACACACACAGACACACACACACACACACACCCTAATGGTTAAGGTGTTTGCCTTACAAACACAAAGTGCAGGGTTTGAGTCTCACAAGGGATAATTGACTAAGTGTAAAAATGGCTCGCAAGGGCAGTTAGCTTAGTACTAACCTAAGAAAAACATTTGTGAAAGGAAAGAGGTTACATTGCTTCTCAAATTCCTTATGACTGTAGTGCAGCATTAAAGCATACTTACTGCTGTAATTTAACAAATTTTCCCTGCATCACAAGTCTTCACACCATTTTTGACAGTCTACTTAGTTTATCTTTTCTCTTTCCTCTACTGACATCCACAAGTGTAGTGAAGCCCACAATTCTTAAAATTTCAAATTTAATTTAAAATTAAAAAAAAAAAAAAACTTTCTTAATTTTATGTTTTTTGTTCTCTGTATTTAATCTTAGCTTAAACCTACTAAGTTACTCTGTAAAACTTTTGTTTTCACCTATGTAGCTAATGTATTGTAATTCACTTGGCTATTTCTATATATTGTATTTATTTTGTTAATGTCACTGCTGATGGTTGGAGCTTTTCTCCCCGGGCCTCTACTGAAAAGGGACATATATCCAGTTAGACTAGCCCGGTCAACAAATGTAAAATAAATAATAAATAATAAAATAAATAATAAATTTAATTCTAAAACTGACGCTGGGAAGGAAAAGGGATGCTAAGCCACAATGTTCACAGCCTTTACATTTCATTGTCCCAGATCCACTAAAGAAAACACACACCAGATTACATTTGTGACCTTCTTTATTGAAACAGCCATATTGAACAATTGCAGGACAATAAGCACATCATGACACTTCCAACAACATGAAACCAAGCATGACCAGGTGACATAAAAGATCTATCATAGTCCTGTATGTTAAAAATGCCACAACTGTTATCCACATATCCTCCAAAGAGTAGAGTATAAACACCCACTTGTACTCTACAACAGACTTATTATTGTAGCTCCTTTCATGTCCAGGAAAGCAGGGAGGAAAATAAGGGGGCGGGGTAAATCCCACCTCCATAGCTCATCAGGCAAAGTCTACTGCCCCTTTCTTGTGATCACAAAATGCTAAGTAAATAACATTAACACCTGTGAAAAAACTTCCTGTACACCCAAGAAAAAGTCAAATTGAGCAGGTCAAGTCTCATATCAGACAGATTAACCATCCGAAAGAAGCCAACTAGGGTTTCAGTCTTACAAGCCCCAATGCTCAGTAACACAGTAACCTAAAGCCAGGAGTACCCAACACACTTGATGGTTAGTAAACTTCAACCAGCTTCCCAAAATTCTAGGAGGAATAGAATCAGGCAGGGCAGTCTTTGAATCATAAACGACTAACAAACAATGGCCCATGGGTTTGTAATTTTCGTGCACTATAACATTGTAAAATTTCTGAAAAGAGTTGCCTCTTCTGCAGTCAACCCACATCATTACCTCCATGGTGGAAAACAATTACTGGAAGTATGGCAATCACATGAATCAGATCTTTCAAACAAGACAAAAGCTGAGAGCATCTTGTCCTGGGTAACCTTTCCAAATCTGTCCATAGGTGTAAGGATCAAAACCTAATTTTAATCCATTGGGCTGAATAACTGCTCTCTAACTGCCCCAGAAATATAAAAATGTCCCAGAATGACCACTTGAACTATACTTGTAACATAAAAGAAGTGCACTTAATTATCTTACAAAACTCAAAAAGGTGTCTGAAGACTAATGCCCAGTCTTCTTTATTACAGCAATAGCTTGACCCTCTCTATCTTAATCAGAAGTCTTCCCAATATCAAAGGGATGCAGGGAGATGCTTAAGCCAGACACGTTCTGGATGTGGACAGCTTTGCGCAGAACCACACTAAACATCTCTATAGTGATGGGTCTGTTGCCCTATTGAAACCTTAATCTGGCATGAGAGATAGGGACAAGGAATTGGGACAGACTCCGAACCCAATGGGCAGGGCACAACAAAGGAATGGTAATAGACCCCAACTTAACTAGGCATCCCCAAGCCAACTGATGCATCTTGGATTTACACAGCCACACCAATATAGAACTATTAAAATGTACACATTTTCCCACTTAAGGGTAGGCAACAATTCACCAAATCTAACCCCCCCATACATCCAAGTAGCCAGAGTGACATAGGTGGCACAAAATAAGGCACAGGGCATGATGGTGATGGTATGGGTACCTTGAATAAAGATCCACAACATGTTTAGGTCAGTAAGTTTATAACCATCAGAGACATTCCCCAATGTTTTATCCCAACCACTGAGCAATCTAACCACTCACCAATCTTTGGTGAAATGCAGGAGATTCAGTATCCTATCCCAAAAATGGAGGGCCACCAGGTTGATTCAAATGACAGCTCCTGGAAACCAAAAAATGGCAAATAAGGGGGCCTAAGTCCTGCTACCACAGGTATTTCCTTAACAAATTGCACTAAAGTCACAATACAGGAACCATAAGACCTCTTGGCACTAGTTATCCAAGAGTGAGAAATCAAGTAGGCTGGCACCCTTTGCTGATCAACCAACTGGAGTCTGGAAGAGGAGTGGGATCTTTACACACCTCTGGAGCCATTTCCCTGAACTTCTTGATCTGTAAACATGTAAGTCAATCCGCTAATACATTACATTTGCTGGGAACATGAAGATCCCTAAATGACAAATTAATTTTCAAACTTTGTAATGTGAATTTCCTGAGGAAAGTCTGAACTCTAGGAGTTCTAGAAGTCCTCTTGTTCAAGGCATGCACTGCCGGTAGGTTGTCTCAATAACAAATAAAAACACTTTCCCATCCCCAAAACATCAAACTACCATTACCACCAAAATGGGCATAAGCTCAAAATATTCCTTCTAACTTGATTGTGCCACAAAGAAGTTCAGAGCGAATAAAACCATCTGCCTTCACAGTAGGCACCAATTCCCTATGCTCCTACTACATCCATGAACTACTGAACCTTCACTAAGGACAGACAATCCCTCTGCCAAAAAACACTACCATTATGGTGGGCCAGAAAGTGCTTCAAAATAACCAAATCCTCCCTGACCATCTTAGTCACTCTGACCAGATGATGCTTCTGTTGTCCTTCTCTTAGAAGATTGGCCAAATGCCTGACAAAGGGCCTACCTAGGATAGTAGCTTGACATGTGAAACTGAAAAGGCCCAAAAGCTGCATGAGCCAAGATACTCTAACCTTTTTAAAGCCCAAAAATTGACAAATTGCTTCTTTAAGCTTTTGCACCTTATCTAAGGGAAGTTTTGAACACCGAAGCAGAAACATCAATTTCCAAGCCTAAGAAATACAATGTTCTGAGAGGGCTCTCTGTTTTGCCTTCCACCAGCAGGACACCCAGTTCCCTACACAGTTCAACAATGGTACTAACAGCCATCTCTATCCCTTTCCTACCCTCTCCAATGAATAAAAAATCATCCAAATAGTACCTTTTGCTGACAAATCCAATATAATGCAGAACTAAATTTCTTGCTAGTGGAAAATGTCACTGAACATCCTTGTCTTCATGAAAAAGTCTCCATTCACCTTCATGAAATGCCGACTCAATATCATCCTTACTGAACCAAAGGTCTCTAAATTTTTTAATGTTGTCCCTGGCATCTTGTTGCATGGTGTATTTCACCTGTGCATTCTCCCTATTGATACTGTCATTGACTGAGCTACAAATGATAAATGAGTCTAAACTGACCAGGGGTCTTTGTAAGTGCTAAACCCAAAGGAAAAATTTGAAAGCGAGGGACTGGATGAGTGGAAAAGGGGGCCAAAAACTCTGCCCACTACAATCTCCTTCTGAAGAGGTAGCTTCAGCTTCTTTTCTTTGCCTTTAATGGACTATAGGTTACTACAAGTCTGAAACTGAGGGACTGCTCTAGACTTTAATGGAAACCCATGAGAAAATCCTTCAAAGATATTCTTGCTTAAGGGAATTATTGAGATAGTCTGACAATAAATCAAACAAAACATCAGCCTTAACATGAAAGGGAGTAGGCCTACTTTCTAAGGAGAATCCAAAATGAAGTCCCCACCTTCCAGTACAAAATGGTTGAACCCCCCTGCCTTTGATTAACACATGAGCATGGAATGCCCTTACCACAGGCCAAGCACAAATACTGTAAATGACAGGCTGGCTACAAGGAGAAGCTATTTTTTTTAAATGCCCAACATGATTTAATGGTATTAGGGCCACTTTCCAGGATGACCTGACTGGAGACTCTAGGCTTGTCAGCCATGACACTCAACCAGGAATCCACACGCTTCTCTTCCCATTTGAGGGAGGTATCCAAAACTTTGAGTCTCCTAAACTTCTGATTGTGCCATAACCAAGTAACGCCACCCCCCTAAACTGTTGTCCATCCTTGATAGATTTAAAATAACTAACAAAGGCAAAGCCTGACTAGGATCACTCTTGACTAAGATGACCATAAAACAAACAAACCCAGATACCCAGCCATTCCAGTTGTGCAACTGGGTCTTATCTACTTGCCTCTTGTCGAAAAGCTACCAGGGCTGTCATCACATCTTTGCACCCAGTGACCTGTGAATTCATCAAAAACTGGACCTCTTCTTTAAATGTTAGTATACTTTCCCTTCATAGCCTTATTTCTCAGTGACTGAGATGTATGTGAAATGATAGCTGAACCTGAAGAGACCGCAGTACCCAATTCCCTGGAAATGACCTCCATTGGTTCTCCTTGAAGTGGAAGAAGTGGCCTATCTGTAATTAGCCTCCCAGAATCCTGGCCTGACCCAGCAACATCAGCTTCAGCTCTATTTCTGTCCAGAAAACCACTCTCTAAAACAAATCAAACAATCTGACTTTATCAACTTCAGACAAAGTATCAAAAACTGTATCCAAGTATCCATCCGTTGATTGCTCAGTACCCTGTTTTTCTATATCCATTAAGTCAGATAAATTGCCTGTTGCCTCTACAGTGCCCCATGGGCATGGTCATTGTCATTACACTGGTAGGAGCACTCATTGCCATGTTACTCCACTTCTTCCTTCCATGAGATCTGGCACACTTGACTGGAGGAGATATATCACCTAGATCCTGCAATGTTAGGTCAGAACACATCCTTCTACCTTGGTCAACATTTTCAGGCTGGGACTGCTTCTGCTCTGCTGACATCTCGTAAAGAAGTGCCTTTGCCTGGACCACCAGTTCCTCCCATCTTGCCTGAAAGTCCAACATGCTCTGGCCACCATTGCTCAGGAGCTTTAACTTGAAGAAAACCTACACAAAGCCAGAGCAAGAAAAAACATGGTTGGCAAATAAATATCAGAATGCAACAGCAAAGAGTGATAAAAAAAGAAAAGAAAAACTTATGCAGCAGTGATGTAACTGCAATGTACTTGAACATAAAACTTCAGATGCTGAGAAGAGAAAACTATGCACTGCTGCTGTGGGCATTCTGGAATCCATTTTATTATAAACTAACACTAAAGTAAACTCTGATGAGCATGCCAAAGTCCCACTCCCATGCTGGCCCATACAGCACCTCCCCACACCCAGCAGGACCAAACAACAACAGCAGTAAAAATATAAAACACTCCCCACCTATACCAAAATAAGCTCACTGACAAATCCCGAAACACACCCATCCAGAGCCACACCACAGAGAAAGCTACCAAACACTGACACAGCCACCAGGAAAATAATGAAAGAAGTCCACAGAGAAAAGAGACCCACACAGCTCCTGATTATCCAGTAATCCACCAAGAACACAGAAGCACTCAAAATCCATCCCTGACTAGGATCCCCATCCCCCCAGGCAAGCCAAATCCAGTCCAGCTGTCCCACACTGAGAGTCTAAGGCAGAGCTCCCAACGAACCAGGGATAACTCCCAAAAGAACAAGGGAGAAATCCAGAAACAATCAGAGACAACCAAGGATACCTCAAAAGCCCCAGAACTGTTAACATGAAACATTGGCAAAACAAGAGAAAGCAAATAAACAGTCGATCTCTACAGCAAGAAAGAGCACAACTCCAAAGCACTTTCCTCATTTATTAAATGCAAATCACCATCTTTTTTCATTCCTTTATATCATTTGTCCCAGGAGGAACACTCCCCTCCAACAACCAAGAGAAACAGACCAATGAATACTGAAGCACACTGGCACTTTTATATCATTAGTCCCAGGGGGAACACTCCCCTCCCACAACCAAGAGAAACAGACCAATGAATACTGAAGCACACTGGCAGCAAGGGACACCTCCAAAATCCTATTACTGTCAACCTGAACATTGACAGAGTAAGAAAAGGTGAACCAGCACACTGATTCTGCAGAAAACAAACACATACTTGTAATTAATTAATGCCATTCATTCAAATGTTCAAATGTAAATCATCAATCTTCCTTCAGTCCCAGAGAGGATGAAAAGGAACTGCCCAAGACAAAAAAAAGAAAACAGAGTGAAACAACAATGTAACCACACTTGCCAAGCAGAAAGAGCAAACCCTTCACCCTGTATCCATGAGGCAAATCCCCAGCCACCACACTGACTCCCAACCTGCTTACCAAAAGTCAAAATTCACCTACACTTTCTCTGTCTTTTTTAAATATTTAATAACATCTCACCTACCTCACACTGCCACAGCACCAAGCTCTGATCAAAGGTCGTGAATGAAAGTGTTAATCTGCTACTCACCACAAAATGAAAAGCATGTAGTGAGTGGGTCGGATATAAAGCCTGGACACATCACAAATGACATGGCTCCAGGACGATGTCTTCTGCACCATGACAGGCAATTCTAATACTGTCCACTGAATCAAGACTCTGTAATGTCTGCTATTCACTCCTGTTATTTTTGTATCATTATATCAGTTTTCCATGCTGAGGCAGTATTTTCTTTCCTACCCTTCAGTGTCCTAATCCACCAAAGAAAAACATAAACATCAGCAATATACTATCATTGGCCCAATTGCCATTTTAACATAGATTGATTCGACAATACCATTACTTGTCTCAGAAATTAACTGGTGAGCAACAAGACTCGTTGCATACTGCCACAACTATTTACTAAGAGATAATCTGAAAAGCTAGAAACAAGACATCTTCAAGAGTATATATAATTTAAACTTGCATGGTTGTGATTACAATGAGGATAAACGATCATTAGGATCTTTGGTAAGAAACTGCTGAAACACAAAGTTTGTTATGGTAGCAAATGAAGACAATACCTCAAGACTGTTCTAGTTTTTGTATGTTAATTTATCAAAATATGAGAACATGTAAAGAATCAAGGCAATTGTCTTGTGGGTATCAGAGCCGAGGGACTGAATAGAAGAAAGATTTTATATTGTAACTTAAGGAGAATAATTATTCATTCACAATGTTTTGATATCCCACAGTTAAGAATTGTGCAATGTAGAGAGTTTTCACAGAGAGAAAAAACAAACTTGTGTTTGCGTGTGTCCATATCTGTCCAATATATAGCAGCTGTGGTGGCGCAGTGGTTAACGTAGTTGCCTCACAGCAAGAAGTTGTTTGGTTCATTTCTTGGCTGGGGTGCCTTCTGTGTGGAGTTTGCATATCCTCCCTGTGGTTACGTGGGTTTCTCTGGGTGCTCCAGTTTCCTTCCACATTCAAAAGACACGCAGTAGGTGGATTGGACACTCTAAATTGACTGTAGGCACGAGTGAGTGGTACTGCAGCAGGGCTAGCCACCCAGTGGTGAAAACCTTGGTTCAAGATAATTGTCACTGCTGAAGTGGCACCTGGAGCCCATGTGCAAAATGGGAAAAAGAAGATGAGGATGAATGGATGGATGTACTCACACATATACGTATATATCCATCCATCCATCTATCTGTACACACATACATATATATATGGCATTCTAAGACTGAAACCTCAAGTAGAACAGGAGAGACTTTACACTTTTGAGATTGAAACAACAGATAGAGATGAAAATAACTTTAGGACAGCTATGTTCTCTTTTGCCCCTTGACTACATTAAAATTTGATTAGTTTATTTGGACCAGTCCTTTTTTGGAGTCTGTTTATGGAATGAGGTTTCAGTATGTGCATCAGCATTTTCTGCATTGTCACATGCACATATCAGTTATTTCTTCAGGGGTAGTGTTGCACTGGAATTCTTTTGTGTGTGTGTGTGTGTGTGTGTGTGTGCGGTCAAGCGTACGTAAGCACTAAAGTATTATGTGCTGAGCAGTAATAAAAGTATTCTCTTTCACATTCATTTTCCACTTCAGCAGGTATATAAAATGGAATTATAGATGCTAATTGTTAATAATTTATATAATATCTTTTAGTGCAATGACGTTTTAAATGTGTGCATAGAACAGTATAAAATGCAAGAAAACTAAAATATATGCTAGTACTAATTAGAATTCAATATTTGGATATATTACACAGGTAATAGGCATTTCATGTTGGTTTAAAATGTGGTTTAGTGTAATAATTGCAAAGTCCATTTTCTGAGTGAAATAACAAATGTAGGATATAAATTAGAAAGGGACATCTGGCCTAATCATAAACTGTCATAAACAATTGCTATAACGAAAGTATGGAGTCAAATTGTGGTGTATCAGCAACATAAGAAATCTGTGCCAGAATTTCTGTAATAACTCACAACACTGAATTTTAATGTCTGCTTCATTATGTCTGAAATCTTCATCACTCATTCAGTTAAACACAACTGATATTTTTTGACAATGTGCAAAATAATGGCAACGCTAAGCAGACTGGGATTCCAGATCATGTTGATATGCCTCTTTTCAGTGCAGCAAGAGCTTTATCTCTGACCAGTTGATCTGTCATTTTTGTCCATTTCCTTAAAGTAGTAAACTTAGTGATTATGGCATCATAGATGTTTCTGTGTCAAGAGTGTTACATCATGACTAAGGATTATGACTTCATCATATTATCACAAAGCATGCTTAGTAAAGATGCTGTCTTTGTTTATAGTCACAACAAAAATAACATTTGAGTTGCTGATGTTGTTGTTCTTTCGACTTTTCCCGGTTAGGGGTCGCCACAGCTTAAATCCGGTCCGCTAATGATTGGCAGTTGGTTTTTATGGTGTAGAGTTGCCAGCCCGATGCCCAACCTTCAACGAAGGCACACCCATTCAACGCATGTCTTTTGAATGCCCACTCGACCTCGGGGACGACATGCAGACTCCACACAGAAGGCACTCCCAACCCAAGCTGAGAATCGAATGGGAGAACCTCTTGCTGTGAGGCAACAACGCTACCACTGCACCACCGCGGAAATCAACATTTGAGTTGCTGTAGTTTGTATAAATTTGTGGATATATTCATGGACCACTTTATCTTTTACATTCTTATAGCAGTAATTACTACTCAGCCTTTAGGCGACTCTGGATTTATGGATTTATTTTTTATTTTTTTTGTATATATATATATATATATATATATATATATATATATATATGTATTGTGAACTGGTTGATCCAAATGGATTTGGGCTCATTTTCACTTTGGATCCAGAAGCAGTGACTGGTTAAGTGACTTGCTCAGAATAATACATGATGCAACTGTAGGCTGGGGAATCAAACCCATGACCAAAGGATGAAATTCATTAGCAGTTCAAGTAATTGTGACAGGTTTTTTTTGTTTGAGTATTTGTTAAATGGATCATTTCACAGTGGTAATTACATTTTATCACTGCTTCAAAGACTGTGTTTAGCCAACTGTATATCTACAAGCATGTCTATTTCATTAAAGTTCTGTTATATTTTAGTATAAATACAGATGTTGAAGCCCAGGGAAAGAATGTGACTAAAATCCTACGGCTGGGCTGCTCATCTCACTCCAAGCCTGCGTCATCGGGTGCACCCTTCCTGGTCTAAGAACACCCTATATATCCTAAATACTTTTAAGGAACGCTCCCTCCCATCTAACACTGTGATGTGACTGCAAGTGTACTGCTTGTGTGCAGCAGTGTGAATTATCCTATATTACCAAGGAACCCACAGTCCTGCGTCATCGGGTGTGCCCTTCCTGCTCTAAGAACACCCTATATATCTTAAATACTTTTAAGGAATGCTCCCTCCCATCTAACACTGTGAAGACTGCAAGTGTACAGCTTGTGTGCAGCAGTGTAAATTATCCTATATTACCAAGGAACCCACAGTGTATGTAACCTATAAAATTAGTTGTGTGCTTGTTAACTTTGCATACTGTAACCTACCTCCCGAGTGAGATAGTGGCCTGCCACAGCCTTCGTCCTCCTCCTCCCGCCTCTCTCATCTCCCAGTGGATGTATTTGTCTACCATTAAGCTCCCTTCAGATTTTAACTTTAAAGGGGTCATAGCCTTCCTTAACTAAACATAGTACCTCCAATTCTGTAAATCTAACCATTGAGCCGTACACTCTCTATTAACTGCCATTCCTCCACATAGCCACTAGGTGGCAGCAAATTGCAGAGCAGAAGATCACTCCAGATTTTTTGCTTTCATTATTCTCCTTAAGTGTACCATTACCTGTAGACTTGTTTCCCCTTCCACATTATTTCCCACTATTTACCTACTCTTTTACACATAGCAATACTGCCTTATAGAATATTAAGACACTTACCCTGTGTCTCTGAGATTGATTGTTTTTCCTAGTCTAGCATTTCCCTCTTGGTGTTCCCCCGCTCCGTTCATCCTGCGGGCTCACTTCGTTCCCCTACCCTACCCCCAATTCCCACACACCCCAAGTGGTCCTAACCTTATACTTCCTAAACCACACCTTCCCCACAACCCAACATATCCACTACTCCAACCAATCTAGTGAACCTAGCCACACCCCTCTTCAATTACCTATCTCCTTAGCTCATCTTGATCTATCACCTTCTCCCTAACTATCTTTCCCTCTCTTTTTCCCTTTTAACTCTTCCTTCTAGATTCCACCCACTATCTTTCTACTGTCTCTTATCTCTGCCCAGTCTTTTTAAAGTGTACCAGCAAATGTATTGCAACTGTACAAGTAATCCTAACAATATGCCTACAACAAATACAACTATCCAAGCTAAGTTAGTACTCAGTCACACTTTTACCAGTCCTCACTTCCACCTATCTACTCACCTCCTTTGAAAAGGTGAAATACATCCATTTCAACTACTCTCCAAAACAAACAGCTATTCATATTTCTACCCCTTCACACTTTCAATTATATATAACATCTACTCCTTGCTACCTACTATCCAAATACCATTGCCTTACACATATCAAATTCCATAACTCCATTGTAAGGAAATTAAATACCCAACTCACTACATTTATAACCCAGTCTATACACTAAAAGCTCCAACCTTAAAAGATGGTGACATCCACCCCAACCCAGGCCCAACCAATGTTTCCTCACTAACATCTCACAGCAACTCTCTCTCCATCCTACCTACCTTGACCAGTCTCTCCAACTCCTTAGTAATAGGACATCTCAATATCCGCAGTATCAGCAATAAAGTTGCCCATCTCCATGCCCTTCTTGATATTCATTCCTTTGATATTTTCTGTCTTACAGAAACTTGGTTAAAACCAGGAACTAAGGACATTGAAATAACTCCCCCAGGTTATAATATACTGAGACTTGACCGGACAAAATGTAAGGGTGGAGGTGTAGCCCTCCTATATAAAACTGGATTACAAATTTCCTCATTATCCTTTGCCCCCCCCCACCCAAGATAGTAAAGCAGAAGTCCTTATCTCTAGGCTTCAACTCAATACTAGTAAATCCCTAAACATCATCTGCATCTACCTACCTCCTGGTAATAATACCACCACAACAGAGGATATTCTCAGCTGGGTATCTACTAATCTCCCCCAAGAAACAATTATACTAGGTGACTTCAATACAGACTGGAAGTGTGCCCTTCCTCACATATTAATCTTCATGGATTCAGTCAAACTATTATCACCACTACAAGAATTAACAAACCAAACAAAAAAGAGAGTATCTTAGATTGGATACTTATTAACAGACAACAACAAACTTATAAAGTAGGTACTTTGCTGGATGATGTAAGTGATAATTCTTTAACTTACATTATAAGACAAAAGAAAGACATTCCCAACTCACCCAGATACAGGATCACACGGTCCAATAAACACTTTAACTCTGAATGCTTCCAAATGGAACTTAGTGCCTGCAACTGGAACCCTCTAAATTATCTCCCACTTGAAGACGCTGTTAAATATTTTAACTCAAAATCCTTAACAATCCTAGATGAACATGCACCCAAACGGTCTATTAGAATGAAGTCTAAAACAGCCCCCTGGCTGTCAAAAGACACTAGGCAAATGATATTGCTTAGGAATAAATCTTGGGCTAAATGGAGAGCTACCAGATCTATCCCTGAGCAAGAAATCTTTAGAAAGCTGAGAAATATCACAAAAAAAGCCATACTCCCAGATAAAAAGAACTACTATCGTAAACTCTAGCAAACACCTGGTACTCTTCCAACCTTCCAACTAAAACCCATCCCTACTTCTTACATCCAAAAAATCATCCAAAAGCTTAAACCATGTACTCCCTCTGCAGACCAATTACCCTCTGAATACCTGCAAAAAGCAGCTAAATCAGTTGCCTACCCTATTTCCATCATTATCAATAGAACTCTAACTGAGGGAATTATCCCAGACATCTGAAAAATCTCCCACATAATCCCCTTACATAAAGGTGGTAACTCTAATGATTTTTCCAATTACAGGCCCATAGCTCTCTTATTTCCCCTAGCAAAGGTTATGGAAAATGTATTCACCATCAGCTAATGAACCACTTAACCAAACACAACATTTTAGCTAACTGCCAACATGGTTTTTGACCATTTCATAGTATCACCACAGCTCTCCTTTCATTCACCGACTTCATCAACCACAACCGTAATAACAATTGGCTCACTTCAGCACTCTTTACTGACCTATCAAAAGCTTTTAACATGGTAAACCACCCCTTACTCATAAATACCGTTGAATCCTTCTCTCTAGACACCAAGGCTATCTGCTGGTTCAAGTCCTACCTTAACAACAGGCAACAAGCAGTTCTCTGGGAAAACAAGCTATCTTCTCACCTGCCCATCTCCCTTGGGGTCTCTCAGGGCTCTATTCTAGGACTTCTTCTCTTCTCTTCTCTTTGTTCTTCAATGACCTCCACTCAGCAATCCCTCAAGTGACCTGCATACAATATGCAGACAATTCTACACTCATCTGTTCTGCCAGCTCCACATCTGAACTCCATTCCCTAACCCAAAAAGTTTTCAGCACAGTATTGACTTGGTTCTTGAAACGTTGTCTCATTTTGAATGCCAAAAATACCAAACTCTTACTCTTTACACCTTCCACTAAGTCCTCCCCCATAAACTTCACAATTAAATCTAACAATGACACCATTATAGCCCCAGACTCTACCACCAAACTGTTAGGTATCACAATTGATAACAACCTCACCTTTGATAACCATATTAACAACACCATTAAAACAGTAAATAGAAAGATGGGCTCCTTATATAGAATAAAACCCTTCTTAACCCCAGCATCCCGAACTACAATTGCCCACTCCCATTTAATCGCAACTCTTCTATATGCTTCACCCATATATACTAACCTAAAAAAAAGTAATCTGGTCAAACTAGCTAACTCCTGTAATAATATAGCCAGATTTGCCACTGGAAACCCTTTTAGAACACACCATTGTCAGAACCTATGGCAACTAGACTGGTTAGAATTAAACAACATTTTGATACAATCTCAACTTACCATTGTTCATAAAATATTTTACCAACCTAACAACACTCCTATAATTTCCGACCTAATTACTCCCTATAGGAATCTCAACTCCTTATGATCCTCTAGTAAACTTTTTGCTAGCACAAGCAAGTCAAACAACTTGTCAGGGAACTCCCTGTTCTCCAATACTGCAGGAAAAAATTGGAATCTTCTGCCACCAGATCTAACTTTACAACCCTTCCTGCAACTCTTTAAACAAAGGCTCAAAAAACATCTTAAAACCCACTGGGTATGTCCCTGTAGCAACTCTGACTAATTCCTCTGCTCTCTCTACTGCCTCCTCATACCAATCATTACTACTTCACCCCTCCACAAGTAGTATTTATCTTTAGTAAATTAAACTACTTATGTTAGTAACGTAATTCCTCTGAATGTACTGTATCTGATCTCAGATAGCCTTTCTGCACAGTTACTAGCTTATTCTGTATGTCTATAGGACATTAATGTCAGTTTTTCCTCTCATTAATACTCATGACTAAGTATTCTTAATATCCTTTCTTTGTATATTTTGTACTGGTTATTTTTTAAGTGTTATATTATCTCTGTGTTATTACTGGAGCTTTTCCCCCGGGCCTCCACTGAAAATGGTAATATATCCAGCTGGACTAGCCCAGTTAACAAATGTAAAGTAAATAAAAATAAATAAATAAAATTATGTTGCACTGAAAACCTTGTTTAACAAACCTAAACTTATATTTGATAGATACTGATGTTGATTTGCATCAGATTCACTAAACATACTTCAGCATAACTCTTACAGTTGTTGTGCACCATTTAAAGCTGACCTTTCAAATCAGAATGCTAGAGTCAGGGTACAAGATTGAATACTTTCTTATCTGTCACTTTATTTCTTTGTTAACTTGTAAGATTAGAGAGGACTCCCAGATACAGTAATGATTAATACAGATTTATATAATTTACCAATAGTAACTGGGGGAGTCAACTCGTGATTACTACATGAAATCCATTAGCTCTTCATTCCATTAGGTCTGTAGGTAGTTATGAGGCATGTAATGCAGGAGAACATTTAAAGAGCTAGACTTATTTTCCAGTTGGCCCATCCTCATCACCACTATCACCATCATCAACAATAACAATCCCCTTTATTCCCATTTTCTACATGGGGTCAGTATGCCATGTCAAATGTCATCACTTCTCTCAGTTCACTTCCATTCACTCTTCAATTGATACACATCACTGGCGTAGCAGCTAACCTGTTCAGAGTCACACAGTCAGGAAACGAAGCCTGAAAGAAGTGAGCAGTGGATACAGGAAGTAGCTCGTTAACATCTCATAACCTTAAGTCTCTGTACTAGCAGTTTAACTCTCCATCCACTTCCATTTTACAGAGTGTCCTTTGGTAACTGTATTTAAAAGACATCACATACAGCCAACAGTTGCACAGGTTTATGATATAAGACCTTCGGTTTCTGTCAATTATATAGTACCCCATGTTCATTTAGAGTATGCTACTAAAAGCATTCCTAAACAATGAGTTTATAGAATTTCCTATGACATTTAATTTTATCTAAGGCATGCCTTGACTGCTGATGGAAAACAATAACAGTATATCTGGGTGCAATTCCTACTTTCAAAAGTGGTAATGTTCCTGGATTTACCTTAGGGATTAGATTTAATTTTATTTTCTCAACAGCTGAATCCTGTCATTATACATAAACATATGCTGTGCTACATTGTCTTAATTTATTAGGCTTAAGTTGAAAACAGTCTTTCTTAAAATATTTTCATGAGATCCAATAAAAATAATTATAATATGGATCTAAGAGAGCCTGCCTACAGGAATCTGCAATTAAATAAATGAACAAACAAACAAACATGATCACTCTTAAGATATTGCCTTCATTTGCTACCAAAATAAACTTAAGAGCAAGCTACCCAGGTGCACAGGGGTGGAGAAAAGTGAAGACAGGCTTAGTGCTGGTGTAGGAATACGGGATAAACAAAACTGGGAATGCACATGTTCCAGAAACCAGGCAAGTAAAATGATGCATTACATCTACTAGTGAGTCATCACACCTTCCTTACCCTCATCTAAGCTGCAGAACAGGTAAACTGCTTCTCGGTGTCTTCTGAGTGCTCTTCTGTCTCTTACTCTTTCTTCCCTCACTCCCTTCATGTTTTCCTTTACATCCCACTTCTCTGTCTCTTTCACTTCAGTTATCTTTTTATACCAACTGAAAACTTGCCTTACATGCCTTATCCTGGTGGATGTTTTCTACATCGTGATGACAGCAGCATTTGCAAGGCCTAATGGGTCCGGTACTAAACTGTGTTACCTCCTCTGGTATACTGAAATGAGTCCACTGTTTTTCTTTTTTCCTTTTGTGCAGACAATTTTAGGGGAAACATTTTGCTTAAAATCACTCAAGGTCTATGTCTTACCAGCATTGCTTATAGCTACACCTATGATAATTAACATTAATTACTACTGTAACAATTTTCTATGTATGTAGCCGAGTCAAAGATCAGACAAATTTGAGATGTAATTTGACTCTCGGGTATGGCGTTAGGTAACTCTATAAAGGAATCTTTCTCAGGATTACAGCTCCCCCACTTACATGGTGCACTTCTCCACACAAATTAATTCAAGTTATGGATCTGACAAAAGCTCCTATCCTAAAGGCTCTCCTGTAGTATCCTCAGAGCAGAGTTTGTCATGTGGTGGGAGGGATGTTAATGCCTGCTGGGCCTTTTCTAACATAACTCTTCTAGTGTTTACTTTATTAGATAGAAAAATCTAGAATTTGTCGTCCATTATATTTATGTTTCAAGACAGATTTCCCCAACTAATGCAACTTGATGGCTATGGAAGCATTCTCTTCACTACCATAGGCTCAAAAATGAGACATAGCCTTGAAGTGAAGTCTAGTTTGTAGTGCGTGGTAAAGGTATTTGGAACAGGCAATGTTACAACTGCACGAATGGCATCATTGATGTTTTGGAAGAAAGCAGCTGAGATCTCCATGGTCCTATTAGTGGGATCTCTTGGAGTCACAGCAAGTTGTTTCCCTTGGCATATGTGACAAAAAACTGGGACTCTGCATAGAGTTTGCCTTAAATATCTAGTGTGCGATCATAAGGAAGAATGTTCAATTTTAAGATGGTGGTACACTTCAAATCATCTCTTTCAAACCAGATCCTAACTTGTCTGACAGTGCATTTACTTGAGCATTAGTTAAATTTCCTGTCACCCTAAAGCTCCACGCACAGTCTCTACACCTTATTATTAATGAAGGAAACACGGTTAGCACAGAGTTAACAGACAGTGATTTTTCCTATGGAAAACCGTGATCAGAGAGTGTAGCATCAATGATTTTGACCCAGTTTGTGGACTTTGTTTGTGTACTGTAGAGTCTGTTATTTTTACTCCAACATTGAAATGGTTTATCCCTTTTGACTCAGTGACAAAATACAAGTAAGAAAACAATACATTCATAAAGGAAATTAATAAACTCATTAGTAGAATTCAACTTTTTAAGCAGTTTTTGTAAGAATGAAATAGTGAGACAATCTTACTTACTCTTTTAAGAAGTCTGTACAAAAGTGTACTTTCTGTAGTAAATTATGTCTGTCCATGATGTCCGTAAAGACAAATTAAAATATCAAAACATATTGCTTGGCTTCATGCTGCGGAATGATGGAACCCTTTCTGTGACCAAGGCAACCAGGGTTTGATTAGTGGCCTAACAGTGGAGTAGCCAGGTAAGGAGGGGAAGGAATCATGAGGAAAGATTCATATACACTCAAGGACACAGTGGGCGCTATGATCTCACTGATAGGGACTGGCAAGACCACCACTTGTGTTCTGGGTCCACATGTAAGGAATCCACCATGAAGAAATAAGTGGACATCCCTAATGAAGAGCCCATTATATACCCTTCCCTAGTGCCTAGCTGTGTGTGTTGAGAGAGAGAGAGACACACAGGAAATAGGAAAAGTATGATCTGTCACTAATGGCTGTCTAAATGACGGTCCATCTTAGTTGACCCTTAACCTGGTGAAGGGGAATAAATGGGCAAAAAGGCTGGGAGAGGTTGATAGTTGACAGACAGTGGGGGTAAAAAAGGCGAAAAAATAACATAGGCAAAGTGATATTTGTTGAATATATGCATGATTTTGTGATCAGAATAAAGCCAAGAGGAAGGGTAAACAATGCATTCTTTAATACAGATTAAAATACTAAGTTCAGATGTCGGTAATTAATGTTTTAAGGTATTGCAAACTGATATTCCTTTGCTTGCAGCATACACGCAGTGTACTTTAAATGTATGTCAAGTGGTTGTAAATATTGCATATGTGTCTGTGCAAAAAGATAAAGAAAAAAAAAAACTGCTGCTCTGCAGTTAAAGCACCGAGTGTGCTGCTGTTTCTGTTCCAAGCAGGTATCAATGTACTACATTTTAGCCAATATGTAGCATCTGAAATATTATAGGATCGATAGTAGTTTTCTCTTTTCTGATAAGAAATGCTCATGCAGAATAAAATATTGAGTTGCTCAGCTGAGTACTATGAAGATGCAGTCACTTTTATTAAACTGTTCCATTTATACAATGCCAGGAAAATAAATACCATTGTTAAGTGTAACTTCAGTGATTTCTTTATACAGTACAGCATTTTCCTCTATCTGTACCATAAGCTTTTAAAAAATATTTTCTTATAAAGAAAAGTATTGCTGAAATGCTATATGTAAGTCATTACATTGTTGAATAACCGTGACCAAGACACTCATCCACCCAGTGTCTCACTCTTTCTAGCTTTAAATCCGCACATCAGCAAGATCTATTCTAAATGAGCTGTTGTTACTCATACAGGGTCTCCTGGGTAAATTCATTTTAAACTAGAGAAAATCACTGAATGTCTGTTAAAGAATATTTCATGGTATGTTGCTCAGCACATTAGGTTGAGATTGTGATGGTTTATGTGGCTGAGTGTTAGCCATGCACACTATATAACAATTACCACAGCATAATAGCATCATAATTTAAGGACGGAAGGGAGTATATATTCCCTGCCTCTACAAGAACAATTAAATAAGCAGGCTTTGAGAATAATCACATGAAGGGCAGCCTATCTGTCATTCTAGTGCAGGGGCTCTGTGAGTTTGCAGATATCTGCCTACATGTGCATTTGCTTTATAAAGGGCAGTTGTTTCCAGATTCATCACTGATAAATATTATCGGTATAATAGGGACAGATTATTGCGGAATTAAGAAGAAGTAAATGCAATCCTACTATGTAAATATGAAACTTAAATGGCGTCACTTACATATTCAGTGAAGCAAACAAATGCTAGCTGTGATATGAAAGATGTATAACAATTAAAAATGTCAGAGCATCCAGAACATCTTTGTAGATTATTCTTACAAAAAAAAAAAAAACAACAAAGGAGAATCTAGATAAAAAAGTCAAGAGCACTTCTTCTGTTAGCTAATACAGACAACAATGAAAATAAACTAAGGTCTTGTAATACAAATAACGTCACATAGTGACAATATGTTAATAAGAGGGAGAAAGTAATCCTGTATTATTAGTGTAAGGGATGGATTCATAATGATTTATCAATAACCATTAACGATCTGCCTCAAGACATCATAAACCAGATATTTCACACTTGAAAAAATGTGCGTATACTAACTTGCAACCGTAGTGCAGCAGTTAGCATTGTCGTCTCACAGCAAGAGGTTCTCTGGTTCAATTCTCAGCTGGAGTGCCTTCTGTGTGGAGTCTGCATGTCCTCTCTGCAGTCAAGTGAGTTTTAAAGACATACAGGTAGGTGTGTGTGTGTGTGTGTGTGTGTGTGTGTGTGTGTGTGTGTGTGTGTGTGTGCTTTCTGTGAAGAATAGGCACCAGGCTGGTAACTCAACAATGTAAAAACACCACTGCCAATCAATCTTCAGACTCGTGATCTGCTGCGGTTACCCCTAACTGGGAAATGCCGAAAATCATTGCTTTTTACTAACTTGCAACAACAAAGATTGCACAAAGTATAAAAATGTTGTTTCTGCATGAAGTCTGGTCTTCCCATGTGATGTGTGCAGGCTCTGTTCCATTCTTTTGGGCAAGCTACGGAGACAGAACCAAGGTTCTGTCTCGGGTGGCAGGCCCAAGGTAAAGTTAAAACATATGGATGTATTGAGAGATCAACAGTATAAACAAGGTTATATATGAATATCATCTAAAAAACTGTTGACAAACCACAGAGAAACCTTAGGGGTGGCAGACTGTTCCAGAGTTTGACATGACAGCCATGGCGAAGGCCCTAACAGCTGTATACTGATGGAAATTGGTGGCATTCCTGCCAGCACACTTATGATACATTGTGCTAAAGACATTTATTATTAGGATGGTTGAGTGTATGAATCTGCCACATAAAACCTCTTCATTTGACAACAGGAAGACCGTTATAGTTATTTTGATGTAAGACTCATCCTTGAAGAACACCAGACATCACAGTGTATGGCAACTAGTAAGTTTTCTGCAATGATATATCGTCTTGGCTTTTCAAGATAATTCCTTAACCAGCTGCAGGTATTATAATGTAGTCAGTGCCTCAGAGGTAACAAAGAAGTAAAAGATGATCTATTAAAAACTTTGCAAATTGGCTGCTATGTTTCTGAATTTCAGTAATCACCAGTTGCACCAGATTGGTTTGTAATGTAAATCTTTGTACATGTTGATTCTATACCATTTCACAGTCTAAAGCTATGCCGAGGTAAAGAGATGATATTGTGCTATGTTTAATAGTAACACATGATCAAAAAAGTCAGCGTGTATATCATGACAGATTATAATTAGAGCTGGGTATGACAAGGGAGTGAATACTTAATTAACATAATGCAAAGTATGCGCTTGTAAAGATGTTCACTGTTGAAGGAAGAAAGTGTGAAGAGGATAGGTTGAGAGATGTAAAGTTTAATAGGTTGGTGACCTGGTGACTTCTGTTGTGAGGGTGAATTAGTCTGTTTAATGAGATCTGTCCATACCTGGGCATGAGACTGGACAGGGGCTGGACAGATACATGCTAGCTGACCAAACATTAAAACACAACAACATTTGAAGTCCTGACCTATGATGAGGGCCTAAGAACATGCTAAGCTGTATTGATTGGGAGAAGCAGGCCTTAGTATTGCTTTATTGACCATTTGACTTAATGACCTACTACAAACAGTGAGAGTTGTTGGCTCTGCCCACTGATATCATTTGTGTATCAGTGGTCGTACAACACAAAAGATGAGGTCATTTCTGAGTGCCCATTGCATGCTAGTTGTTCTTACTTTTGGGTTCTTATACCCTTCCTCACAGGAAGCTGCAGAGACATCTAGATCATTTTTTGTTTCTCTTATATGGTAATTCTTTCTGGAAGAAGTGGCTTGGTATAAATACAGAGGCAGCTAGTTTGGGCATTATTATATATGAACCAAGTTTTAGGTTCATTGAGTGCCTGATGGTTCTCTTACCATATACAGCAACTGAAAATAAAGATAAATAAGCAATTTGCCATAAGAAAAGAGGACTGTCAGTAAGATGTCTTCTTTATTACTGTTGCAGTATTCTTTACCATAAGGATCTCCCACCAGGGCAGCTGGATGTTCGGTCAGTATACCAAAACCTTTTTATTTTGTATGCATGATATGACACCCATATGCTCCCTGCAAAGGACATAGGGCATAAACGTAATGTACATATGCAGTTACCTAGAACTTCTTTGCCACCAGTCTGAATGCTATTATTGCTCATTGGTCTGAAAGCCTTGTTGCTGTGCTGAATACCTAGCCATCAGGTCATTTATCTTAAAAATTAATGGCTTAAACAGTTATCTCATTAATGCCGAGATACTCCCGCTGGATAAGAAGAAGGCCAAGAAGTCTCGGCCAGAGACTTTGCTGTCCAGCCCCCACCAGTAATCCCTCTAGAAGTGAATAATAGCTTTGTAGGTTGTTTGGCATCTACATCAGATTCCTCTACCATGACCCCATCAGAGGCTGGCATGGCTCCATCTTTTCACATGACCTCTGAAGCTTTGCAGACATCTGCTATGGATGTCAAGTCGGAACTGTGGCTGATTATCTTGGTGGTTCCTAGAGGGATTCCACAGATATTGATCAAGGAGGAGGTTCCTGGTACTCTTATTGAATCTCACCAAGGGTTGGAACCCCCATTATTTGTTAGAGCTGATGTGCCTTCCAAGAAAAGACAAATTTTTTGGTTCATCCTAAGGATCCTCAAAGGGAAGGAAATAGTTTATTCAGGGCTTGTTTTCTGCCATGATGGCCTGGGTACCTCCTCAAGGGGTTTCTGTATTTGCTCCTCCTTGGACCTCTACTCCTTCTAAATGGCCTAGAGAACCAGATTCCTTAGTTTAGGATTAAGAGTCTGAAGAGGGGTCCTTGTTCTATTCTTCAAAGATGACTTCGCCTTTGGCTTATAGTTTTGATGAGTAGGAGTCTATTATCCGTCAGTCTCCTTTTGAGGAATTGTCCTTTAAAGACATAATTGCTAGAGTGGTGGAATACGTGTAAGTGGGATTCTTCTCAAATGTCGGATATTCAGAGATGATATTATAAGTTTATTCTGGTGGATACTCCTAAACCATCTGCAGTTCCTCCTGTGCTGGCTGCCTCGTTAGATACTTTCACTGCTGCTTCTAAGTCTCCTGATTCTCAGCTTCCTGCACCTAAGAAACCTGATAGGTTCTCTAAGGTCCCTGAGGATTATCAGTTTTTGTTTGTGTCCTTCTGCTGATCCTGCTGTGGTGTCAGTCTCTTCTGGCAAACCTTCAAGCTCTTGCCCTCCTCCAAACTTTTGCCTTCTGATAAGGATAGTAGGGCAATGGGGAGGATTGGTAAGAAGGTATACACTGTTTCTACTTTGGCCTTTAGGGCTATTAATTACCAGCCCCACATGACCAGGTATGCTCTAGCCTCATTGTTCAGGCTTGTTAGATTATTTCTGACCATCCTGATTCTGAAGGCAAATCTTTTCCTTATCTGTTTTAGGTTTTACTTCTCAAGTGGTTCACCACACTGTCAAGTGAAGCTGTGATGTTGCTGATGCCTCTTCTGGGGCTGTGGCTTTTGGGTCTGTCATGAGGAGTTATTCTTGGCTTCATTCTCCAGTCTTTGCCTGAGGACATTAATGTGAAGTTGGTGGATGCTCCTTTGGATACTTAACCTTCTTTTTGGGACCGCTGCTACTGCTGACTTGTTTAAATCTCTTCAAGAGAAAGGCAAAGCCTTGCTGTGCCTTAAATATAATTTTGTCTCTT
Organism: Protopterus annectens; assembly: GCF_019279795.1. Lineage (NCBI taxonomy): Eukaryota > Metazoa > Chordata > Ceratodontiformes > Protopteridae > Protopterus > Protopterus annectens. The sequence continues at coordinate 156,763,004 of NC_056749.1, read as the reverse complement.
CTATCGCTAAGTTCCAGAGGAATTGTCCTTCTAGATCTACTTTTGGCTGCAGGCAACCCCGACAGGCCTCCAAGGGCAGGAATAGTGGTAGGCCTCCTGTGCTAAGATTTCTCAGACATCTGTGGCCCAGATGTCTCTTTTATCTGATAGGCCTGCTTTTCTATGACAGTGTGCCCCCTTTTCTCTTAGATCAGGTTCCTTTGTCCCTTTGTCTTTCCTATTGTTTTCCAAATTGGCTTCTCATTACTTCAGACTCTTGGATTCATTCTATCATCCTTTAGTGTTACTTTATGGTATGGAAGTCTCTCCCTCTTTTTTCAGGGATTCTTCAACATCCTCTAGAGTAAATTCCTGATTTCCCAGAGGTCCTAAGGTCCCTGGTGAACCATAGAACCATTCAAACTCTTTCCCCTTCCCAAGTGAGAAAGGGTTTTTATTCCAGGATGTTCCTGGTTGTTTGAAAGGTGGGCATTTGGAGACCTGTTCTAGCTCTCTCCCTGATGAACACCTTTCTCAAGGTCCCCTCTTTACAGATGCTTACTCTTCAAACTTGGTTCCTCATTTACTACCCCAGGCTTTTCTGGTGTCTTTGGATCTGAAGGATACATACTTTCCTGTCATTATTCACGCTCTTTTCAGGAAGGCTTTACATTTCTCTGTTTCCTCCTTTCATTTTTAGTTCTCTGCTTTGCCCTTTGGCCTAACTGCAATCCCAAGGGTATTCATAAAATACCTAGCTCCTGTGATAGCTTTCTGCAGGCTCCAAGGCATTCAGATTTTTCTTTATGTAGATTACTTGTTGCTTCAGGCACCTTCTCCAGGATCTGGAATTCATCATCTGTCTTCTTCAAAGTCTGGGGATCACAATCAGCTTCCAAAAGTCTGTCCTGACTCCCTTTCAAGATCATGGGTATCCAGGATGCAGGATTCATATAGTACCAATGTTGGCCTCTCTTCCATTTCAAAAAGTTTTTTCATTGACAGCCTTCTTTTAGTCTCTTCTTCCCCTGACTGCCATTCCAGCCAGACAGTTCCTTCAAGCCATGGGATTTATGGCCTCTTCTGTTCTAGTGTTCCCACTCACCAGACTGCATATGTGGAAGCTTCAGTGGTACCTCAAGTCAGTTTGACTGCAGCATTGCCACCCGCTGGATTTCAGTATAGCTTTCCTTCCTTGTCTAACAAAGGAATTCGAGTGGTGGATTCAACAGTTTGCTCTCAAGCCAGGCCTGCTCTTTCAGCCTCCAGTCCCTTCTCAAGAACTGATCTCCAATGCCTCAGACATGGAGTGAGGAGCTTCATGCAGTCACTGAAATTTCAGGATCTCTGCCCCCCCCCCCCCCCCCCCATCAGAAGTCAGCCCATTTCAACTTCAAAGAGATGAGAGCTCTGATTCTGGACCTTCAAGCTTTTCATCCCATGTTCTCTACTGGCCCCTTGAAGGTGTACACAAACAACACTACAGTGATGTGGTATATCAACAAGCAGGAAGGCACAAACTCTTACTTTCTCTGCAGGATGGCTCTTTAGGCATGGGAAGTGGCTCTCAGTTATTAACTCTTTAAACAGTATACAGTCCTTCAGAACACAATCTAGTGACAGACTTTCTGAGTAGGACCAAAATGTCGGCTCACAAATGGATGTTTCACAGAGACGTGTTTCTGGACTTTGTCCATCAGTGGGTTATTGGCTCTAGAGTGACATGCCATCTGGCATGGAAGACAAATGCCCTTTCTTTCCTTTGATAGGGGAATGTTTCTTTATGATTTATCTTCTCCTCCTCTACTTCCCAGCATCCTGCAGAAGATTCAGCTGGATACTCCAAAAGTTTTACTAGTGACTCCCTTTTCACCAAGACAACACTAGTTCCCCCCTTTTAATGCATCTGGCCAGGGGCAATCAACACAACTTACCTCACCGGTTGGGCCTCATTACAGGATAAGAGGTCTGTCATTCATCCTTACTTGTCTTCAACTGACACCATGGGTGATAGGATTTTGATCCCTTTCAGGCACCTTTTTTCTGAGAATGTGCTCAGAATTTTACAGCAGGCAAGGAAACCCTCAACCAGAAGATTGTATATGTTCAAATGGAAAAGATTTTCTGTCTAGTGTCATGCTCGTAACCAGAACCTTTTTTTTTTCCAGTGGGGGTCCCTTTAGTCCTCTTATTTGTGTGAGCTACTTCACCCTGACTTGGCTTATTCTTTTGCGAAGGCCCATTTGTCAGCCATTTCTGTTTGCCCTTAAATCCTCTGTTGACTTTTAGTTTTGATGTCAAGTAATTTTTTAAAGGTGTCCCACATCTTAGCCTTCCAAGGAAACCTATTCCTTCTCCTTGGAACCTTAATTATGTTTTGGGAAAATTGACTCAATACTCTCCATATAGTAAAAAAGTACTGCAACAGTGATACAGAAGATATAGTACAGTTGTGTAAAATCTTACCATAATAGTAGATGTCCTTCTCTTCACTGTTGCAGTATTTGCTCCCTCCCCCAAACCCTGTCTTGTTTGTTCTGGTTTTTGTTTTAGATTCCCATCTGTCAGTGGGTCTCCTCTGTTTCTTCTGCATTTTTTTCCTTCAGGATGTGGATGGACTTCTTTGTCTGTAGAAACTGTTCTCTACTATGGAAATGAATTTCTGAGTAACTGTGCCCATACATCATATCTGTGATGTACAGTAAATACAAGATCAGAATGTTTTGGTATACTGGCCGTACATTGGGCTGCCCTAGGTGAGAGATCCCTATTGTAAAGAATACCGCAACAGTGAGAGAGGGACATCTTCTGTCATGGGATGATTTTATACAACTGTACTTTCTGCTTGTACAGAGGGGTGAAAATTGACTGATTCACAAAGGACATGAATTCAATTTGTGGGTTAGGTGCCTGTGCAAGCTGACATGGGGGAGGAGTGAAATGACTAGGATTAAGCCTGCTCACCTCTCCCTAGGGCAAGAGTTGCAGAGTGCATGTATAAACACATGGTCCATTGAAGAATCCATTGGCTGAGACATGGGATCACACAAAGGAGCTTCCTACAAGTGGTCAGGGCCATGGTTATGTAATGGTCAGGGCCAGGGTTACAAAATGGTCATGGCCATAGTTACATTGCATGCAGTCATGTGAATATGACTCACAAGGCACATTGCATGCCTCCCCTTTGATGCTGCATACATGAACAGGGTACAGACAGGGCAAAAACAAGCTCCCAGTGGTTGCCTAAATGATGGTTCCTGCAATCCTATTTTATACAATAGGCAGTGGAGGAACATTTGATAATGGAGACCTAAATGGTCAGCAGGCAGTGAATGAAAAAAAAAATTCTGCTGGTCAAAAGCAAAGAAATTAACATCATTTCAAAATATAAACAGTACCTAAATAAGAAGTGCCTTTGTTGTACCATAGATAAATATCTATAGCTTCAGTCAGTCTGCTTTTGTGCGACAAAAGTTGACAAGCTTTAGTAAGTTAAGAATGGTAGGTTTTTGTGCGAACTGTGATTGACAATAGTACAGTTAGGGAGACAGAGGGCTTGTCACGTATCCAGAGCTTATTATATTATATTAGGCATATGCACAAATCATTTCCTATAAACACAATGACTGTTTTAAGTGCTGCTTAAATCTGTTAGAATTTTGGATCGGGGCAAATCAACAAGTATGCAAGTACTAACTCAAGTCAAAGCGTGTAACATAGATTTAGTAACTACAGAGAGCACCTGCAATGCCGCAGTGTACTGAAGTATTACAGAAAGAAGCTCACTTTCATTTTAAGAGGGGTTTGTTTCACAATGCTAGTGATAGTACCTGCTTCTTGTTGGGAAATCCTACCATGAGATCAGTGCACGGCAAGGTGCACCAATTTCAGGCAGAAATGAGAATAGATACCTTGATGAGATGGGGTGAGTGAAAGAACTGTAAGGCTACTGTGGCAGCTTTTACTTTGGGCAGAAACCTGCAAGGATGTAGAAACAATTTAATTTAATAGCTGCAAACCACCAACAAGAAAATGTCAAAGCTAATTATTTAAAAAAAAAACATTCCTTTTGTAGCATTATTCAGGTTTCAGGTGGTGCTATGTAGGTGTAGAAATGCATACATTACAAACTTAAGCCCTTACTCATAAAATTATCATCACAATTGCTTACAAAATTATGATTCTAAACGTTTTTCCACCCAAAGTAGAGTGATTACTAAGCAAGATAAAATTTGGAGGCTAATGTGTATTTTTTTCATATTTTTCCTTTAGAATGATATTGTAAGAAAGGGCCATTAAGAAAGTAGAAAAGAAACAGCAAACATTTATTTGTATAGGTTCTTTCTGGTTTGAGTTTTTCCTCCTCATCCTTAAGTTTCATAAATTTCCTTCATACATCGAATAGCTCCACAAAGTAATTCACATAGAAACAATTGCAATTTTTTGAGTTTAATACTCTAGACTGTATAGCAGTTAGCATGCATAACTATTTACTGTCAGCTCATAAATGAGCTGATCTAGAAATATAGATCTTGACTCCGCCTGGTAGGGAAAGGATTGCAGTCATTGTACCATTTAAAGTATCAAAGAAAAAATGTTACTTTATAGTTTGAGAATAAAAATATTATAAATCTGTTACCTTATTTATACTCTATAGTTACAGAATTAGCACATAACTCCATTTATAATAGAGATGCATGGGGAAGTACCCAGTACATATAAATAGAAATGTAAATCAATGAACAGTAAAAATATGTCAATATAGAAACATTAGAAACAGGCAGTGCCATAGAATTATGATATGAAATAACGGAGATGCAATAATCATATAAAACACAAAATTTAAGTAAAATTCAACAAACTATATTATTTAGTATTATCATGAACATAACATCTATAAAAATAAATTAAAGGAAACCTATGGTGTAGCAGAGGATATTGAAAACCAGACAACAGCAGAGAAAAAAATATATGCTTATCTAAAGTCGCTATATAAATTGAACAGACTTATTTAGCTGTAATATATGTATCTAAAAGTGTGATGTGAAAATGGCATTCTGCTAAACTGCTTTATCTAATCTAAGAATAATTGCCTAAGCTAATCTAAATCCATATAATGTCAACAACTAACAGTCTTTTGTTGCAGGGATTATTGTATTTAGTTTCATATGTAGGAGTCAAGTGTGAGAATTTTAATATCCCAGAGCTAAATAGGTCCTGAGTTTTGACAGTTAGATGCTAGCTTAAGTAGATAAAATGCGCATCGTGAAAGTAACAAATGAGTTAGTGCTTCTGACATAGATAGGTGTGCTGTCTGTGTGGTATGTTTGTGTAAAAGCTACATGACTTGGTTTTGTACCAGTGTATGCAGCGTAAAGCAAACTGGAAGTACATAGTCTTGACAAGTCATCTTCGTCGTGTCATATTAATACTGTGTTCAACTACGGCAGTACTGCTCCCAAGGATGTTTAAATACAAATAGTAGTGTTTTATGTTTGTAGGTGTGCAAGGTTTAGATATTACCACTTGTCCAGGGGTACTGGGAAACATGAGACCCCTCATACCTTTCTACACTTATAGACTGGGCATCTGTACTTTTTTTCAGTCTGAATTCTGTATCAGTGTAATTATATGCTTTGACTTTTATTCTTATGTAAAACATTTCTTCCTTTTCATTGTTGTACACAGAACCATAGCTACTAGAACATGCACCTTGAGCAGTCCCTTCAAAGAACCAGCATGCCCCAGAACTGAGCAAAGAGTGCCGGCTTTAGTCAGAGAGCTAGCCAACACTAACACATTCCTTCATTTAAACAACAGAACAGCCATGGCTTTTTAAATGAATGAGTGAATGCGAATTTATTTATTTATAGATTTTGTTAACTGGGGTAGAGCACTGATCAGTTCTGACCAATTTCAGTTTCAACCTGGGGTCAGTAATATGGCCAGTCATACAGAGTGCATAAGATGCCAACAAGATGACGTGACATGGAATGAAATACAAAGAACATGCGGTGCTAAGAATGTCAAAAGTACAAAAATGAGTGCTGGTACTGCATTTCCATCCTATCATGATTAGAACCCTCCCAACAGCTTGTGCCTCGCTCAGCAGCCCCTTTCATCACACTCAGCTACAGGTCTGGTGGCACAGAATTATGACTTTGTAACTGTATAGAAAAAAAAAAACAGGATTGTCACTTTAGGAAACTTTCCTCTAACTGTTTTGGGCTGCTACCCAATCCTATTTATAAGTGTAATCTTGCTGTCATTTTCCTAAATCAGATTTTGGCTCTTTATTGCAGAAATGCAGTTTCACACTTGAGGTGCTCATGGCCAGTAGATTGTATGTTTGTTACAAAAAATGATAGGTTTTACCTGATTTATGAGTATATCTTTAAAATATGATAAAAATCACACCTTGTGCTTTATCAGCTTTATAGCGAACCCTTGCTATTTACAGTTTCTGTGGTTAATGTTTTTTTTTTATTTTTGGACTGTCTTTTTTTCATTTTTGCTTGTATTTTTACTTTGCTGTGACAAACCAAATACCAGAGTTTGTATGGCCACTGTCTTATGATATTATCTAAGGATAGGTAAGGGGAAAAATGACATTCCAGATTGGATCCTGCAATGACAATCAGATTTGCTGGTTTATATTATAAAATTCGTGTGATGATGAGGGGAGTAGATGGACCAAGGAGTGCAGAAAGAAGGTCAGGGGTTGGAACAGCAGGTGTGCATTTTTTCCTCTTGCAATACTATAGTCACTTGATGGGTAGGAAATGAACTGTACCCTCAGCAATTTTTAAAACAACACCCCCCCCTTCCTCCATGGTTTCATTACCTTGTAGGTATTGTTTGATGTATGTATCTTGTTTGTGTAGTGGTAGCTTGCCCTCACATAAAATATTTATTTAGCCCAATATTTTTGATAAACATTTGATCTGCTATTCCTCAAATAAATATCCTACTCTCTGGTTTCTACCTTTCAAGAAAGACCAGGCTAACAGATGGAATTACAGTTAGCCATGCCTTGTATGGAATAAGCTTGGATTTATTATCTGTGACATTTCTTAATTAATTTATTTATTTATTCATTCAGTCATTCATGCATTAGTATTTGTTTACTGTGATTGTTCATCTGGGCATAAGTTAACCCCCTTTCTTCTTGTCTGCAGAATCTATATATGAAATGGAAGAGACTTAGTACTTTAGCTAGTATAGTTTTTCTAGTCCTTGTTAAAAAATCTCAAGGAAGGGATTGTCAATAAAAAGAAAAGCGTCTAAGATTTTTTTTTTTTTCGGGGTGAGGGGGCTGTATCCTATATGGCCCAAAATAAGTACAATGCTGAATTCACCCTGTAGTCCAGACTGCAGATCTGACCAGAACAGTATTAACTGCATACAGGAACATTGAATCTTGTATCACACATCACTGTCTTATCATCACCTCCAAAACTGATGTCGTGGAAAGCATTCAATGCCCACTGATCAGTGAGAGGAAAAGGATTACTGATCTGCTGCTGTTTGAGGGAGCTGAGTGGACAAACTGAAAGTCAGGGCTTATGTTTTGGAAGATTGACTACTACAATGTGTGGAAACAAACACGTATTCTTAGACCTTTAAGGAAAAAAAATGATTTTGCAGAGAAATGGTGCTACATGACACAATGACCCATACAGCATACCTTTAAGCTTAGAGTCCTGTTGGATTACTTGAGCCAAAAAAAAAAGAATGCTATTTTATCACAGCATTAAATGCACCCTGTAATACAGACTGCATATTTGACTACACCCCACTCTCTCATCTTCACACAAACAGAACTAATATAAGAAGGTCATTGGAAATGGTGGACAACCATTTATGCCAAGGCACATTGTGAGGGAGTGTAGGACAGAACTGGACAACATGAAGTCTCGTTTTACTTCTTCATACAGTTTTAAGGGGAAAATGAAAGAACTAAAAGTTAAATCAAAGCATAGTCTGATATTACTTAAGACCTAGAAATTAATCCTGAGTTTTTGCTTCTCATAGAGAAATCAACAATTCCCATCTGTTTTTAGCTTGACCATAATGAAAACTATTTCCTGGAATTTTTCCAAAGTGCACCTTTTGGGATTAAAACCTGACTAATCTGTTTGAATTATACATGGGAAAAAGGATTTTATTCTGGATGCACCTAACTGCCATGAGGAGTTTGAAACCAGTAGTCATGAGCAGTACATGCTGCTGGTGGGATATACAAACTTGATACTGATCAGGCTCTCTCGTCAAAGCAAAGTATGTGTTCTGACTCGTTAGTATCAGTCCATGCACGATGTATAGGTCTGAGCAGGGTAGTACTGATAATGTTTTGTAAATTGTGTTTTAATAGTCCTCTTGACACTTTATTGGGTCCTAAACTTTGGACTGTTTAGTTAATTATTTTACACAAATTGACTGTTTATGTATGTATGTATGTATATATTTATTTGTTTATTTCATTTGTTTCTTGGGTAGTCAATTTGAGCCATATACTTTTTTCATAAGAGATTTTTTCGTAAGAGATTCACAGAAAATACACCATGTTCATACAGAAATCCAATTTTAAGTAAGTCAAATTATACAAATACAGATTCTAAATGGTTCTTATTGCAATTTATAGTTATATATCGTATTGTTAGCATTATGTAAACAGTGTAGCACTAATAAGTAACTGTTTGGAAGGAGCAGAAGGTTTTAGGCTTATAAGTTTTCGTGCAGCCTTAATTATTTTTACCGTGTTTTTAGAAAAATAAAGAATGGCTGGACTGGCTTAATAATGTTGTTCTGAAGTACAGTTTGTGTGCATTCCTGGTATTTTCTCTGATGCATTAGTATGGTCTGTGGATGCATTCCAGGTATTTTCTCTGTGATGCATTAGTGTGGTCTGTGGAACAGCCTAAAGTAGATATGCCGGCATGCAGGAAGAATCTCTGTTGCATTCTTAAAGGCTGTACAGATGCTGGACAGTTAATCATCGGTTGGTCTGTCCGGCTTGCTGGTATTTGACTCAGTTTTTCCAGATACGTTTCAGCTTTAGCCAATCCTTACAAATGATGCAGTGTAATTTGATAGGGCTATTTACTTTATCTGTGTTTTTTTTTCTTTTTTTTAAGAAATCATGAATCGGTGACCTAGCATTATCAGTGACGGCATTGTATCTCTTTTTGTCCTGTAGTGCATGGAGCACTGAATCATATGATCTTCAGAAAATCTAATCAAAAGAATTTCTGGTACATAACATCAATAAAATGGATTTGCTATGATAAACTGCATCTCACTTAGCTGAGATGCAAATAAATATAAATTAAACATCTAAAGTGATATTTAATCAAACATCCAAACCATCTTTATTACAAAAAAAAAAAAATCATCATTTAATATATAACTGTTTTTCTTGGGGGGGGGGGGAGGCAAGCCTCTCAACATGCACTAAACCTGCCCCCCCAAGTCTCCTGTACTTCAAGATGACAACGAGAATTATGGGAAGGAGAGAAGGACTTTTAATCTGCAAATGCAGTATCATGGGGCAGGGGGGCTTACCTGCCTGCAAAAAAGAAAAAAAAATCTTGTGTTTTTATGGGCTTTCGACTAATCTCTTTACATATTCTTCTTTTGAAAATTGGTGAGTCAAATGAGTGTGCTTTAATGGCTCATAGGTAAACCATTTCCATATATACTTACTCTAACAACATGACGTGCATATCATACAAATGTTTTAGCCACAGAATAGGTATTTTTATATCTATGTGTCTTCATGCACAACTGAAATCCTTGACGTCTGTCACTATAATAGTATATCTTCATCATTATTAGCTGAGAAAGCATGGGCAACTCACAAACCAAATGTCATGTGTGTAGCTATTTTTAAATTATTTATCCTCTATTTTGCCACATTTGGGTTGGCTGTGAAATATTTCATAAATTCTTTAAAACTGTACACGTTTACAGCTAATTAAGCTACAGCAGGAATTACTGACGAGTGTTCCTTTGAGAGTTATTGAAAGGTATATTATTCCTTCTCAAACACATAAACAGGCAAAGAAATTCTTATCCCATTTTTATGTCTTCCTCTAATAGACACGAATGATCTTATTATTTCTTTTGGTACTCTTAGATAAGAATGGAAGAGGTGTGTGTCCTGTTTTTTGGAGAACTTACTTGATCTTTCAGACTCCAGTGGTGACAAGTTTCATAATACTTGGAATGAATTGGTCTAAGAATGTGTAACTTCAGTTTTGAACTAGTTTATAAAGGTTCTTTGTCATTGCTGCATGTAGCATTTTGTAATACTAGGCCAGGTTGGAACAAGTTGGCCAATGGATAGTAAGTTGCTTGGTTCCAGCAGTTTGGTTATTTTCAGTGAGAACTTCTAGAGGTTAATGCGATCATTATTAAGGGATTGTAGTCCTAACAGAGTTTTTAGGGTTGCACTGTATATTCAGAAGAGTTATTCTCAGCTTTTGATATATGTTGAAACAACATCACAGGGGGACGGGAGGAGAAAATGCATCATTTGTCTGTAAAGTGGGAACGCAACTGAGCTACAGTCACCTATGATTAGTAATTATTTCCTGGAAAAAAATCACATATTTCATTATGTATTCACTCCCACAGTTCCAAAATGATATTTTTTGATAATTTTGTACTGTATCAGTAACAAAACAATATGTTCTGATGGAGAATTCTTTTATGTGAGACCCAGCTCTTTAGGATAGAAGGATGAACCTCAGACTGTATCCCAGATATACCAAGTTTGAATAGCCACTTGGGAGCTAAAAGGGTTAGGTGAAGAAGGGATGAAAGTAAGCCACTTCACTTATTCCAGGGGAAAAGGGAGGTAATGGTGAAGTGGATCCTATTTGGCCATGGCTCTTAAGGAAAGTGGAACTTTCAATGAGGGCCATTGACTAAGGTTTCATGGCCATGAAATCCTAATGTTAATTCTTAGAGGACATGTTTGTTGGTGCCCACACATGACAGGAGAGGGCATAGTATGCCCTGCAGTGATATTTTTATTTTTTATTTGTTTTGTAGTTGTTAATATGCTGCCTATGCTACCCACCAAGGTGATGGATTAGGACCATAAAGGAAATGCATGCATAAAACAGACATCTTGACAATGTCATAGATGAGATTGTCTTCTCCAGCCAAACCACATGATCATTTTTAAGTACTGCTGCTCAATTTTCTTTTGTCCTATTCCCACTGTTAGCTTCTTGAATTTTATACTTGGTCTTCAGTAAGGCAATCATTAATGACCTCTGTTCTAGGGGATCTTCAGTAAGGCAATCATTAATGACTTCTCTTCTAGGGGATCTTCAGTAAGGCAATCATTAATGACCTCTCTTCTAGGGGATCTTCAGTAACGCAATCATCAGTGACCTCTCTTCTAGGGGATCTTCAGTAAGGCAGTCATTAATGGCCTCTCTTTTAGGGGATCTTCAGTAAGACAATCATTAATTGTCTTCTAAGGGATCTATTTCACAAGCTCAAAGTTTCAAAACTTTGAATTGCAAATAGTCAAGACCATAAAATCAAAATAAGAAACTTTGAAATTGTAATTAAAAAAAAAGCCACCCCGCAACCCCCACACCCCTGCTAAATAAATATACCAACTCTGAGATAGCATTACAGTGAGTAAAATGGCAAATATCCCATTCCGTGCTGTACAGTGATCTCCATTCAAAATGTTCAAAGTTTCAAAACGTCGATCTTATGATCTTGACCATTTGCAGTTCGCAGTTTTGAAACTTCGAGCTTGTGAAGGGAATTCCTTCCAGAATATACAAATATTCAGCATTACTGTTATCACACAGTTTCTGAAAAAAAATGAGAATCTTGATTTTTCTAAAACTTCATCATTTAAGAAAAATGGTTAGTAAAATGTTTTACATAGATGATATGTTTTCCATATACTTATGCAAATGTTCTAAACTGTGTTGTGTTGACACCTGTTTGGCACAAATCTGAAAACGCCATCTTTTTAGGCCCTCATCTTTTCCTCTGTTCTTCCTCTACCAAATATACCCATTTAGAAGAAGATTAGAGCTGACAGAGATATTAGTATCCCTTTGACTAGATAAAGTGACACTAGCTGGATGTTTTTATATTTTTGCTGAGAAGATTTTTCATTCTCATGGATGAGCTGCCTGTCTACATGGACATAGCAGAGACTTTCTTCAAAACTGTATCAGGATTTTTATTTTTTTAAATGGCTGTGAATGCTTTTTACTATTTTGCAGATCAGAAGCTGCTACATGGAGGTTAGTTTGTGTCACTTCTCTAAAGTAATCTATCCATCCATGGCTCATTAGTCAGTGATATCATTCAAACAGCTCCCTTTCAGAATTGGAAGACTGCAGATTGCTAGCCATGAATATTTGAAAAGCAAACTGTGATAGGAATGAAGAATTTTGGAAATCATCAATGCGCCGTTAAAGTGTTTCTGTAGTGAGGGGATTTTAAATGTGGTCCTTTGACTGTTCTTAAAACTCATCTTACTAAAAAAATGTTTTGAAGACCAATACATGGTAATAGATTACAGAGAACTGTATACAAAATACAAACTTTATGCACAGCTCTTATCCCAGAATAAGTTAGTAAACATCAATAAGATGACTCGTTGAATGTTAACGTGTACCCTTTTCAAATATCTTTTCATCAAAATGTTGTACAATTTATAGTGAATAAGTGTTGGCACCATTTTGTGAAGAAATCTGTGTTTGATCCAAGTGTTTGTTCAAACATAAGCTCATGACCATCATGTTACTTTGGCACTGTTGTTAAGACAGTACGTGAATACCTACATGATGTCTCTTTACCCTACAACCTCACTGGCTTCATGCTACCACACATATCATCACCATTGCATGAAAGTTTTTTTTTTTTTTGTTTTTTTTTGTTAAGACTCACATTTTATTATTTACTGTGTGTATATACTTATGTTTTATAATGCTTGACCACATTTTTGCATTTCTGAATTGTTCTCTGTTCTTTTCTTTGCAAATTTTCTTTTTCATGAATAGGTGATTTGTTTTGAATGGTAGAGAAGAAATGACACTTGAAACTGAAATGTCTTTTGCTTTATGTTTTCTACTAGCTACAGCTGATTTATCCATGTGATGCAAGGGAGATTTCAAACTAGTACATAGTAATATGACCCCTTTGGGAGAAAGTGCTAGCAGCTTGAAGAGAATACTAATAACCTGAATTGAAATTCCCACTAGTGTGTACACATCTGCTACCATAATGTTTTCATCCATCAACATAATCCTGGCTCCTGAGAAGTAGCCTTACCTGTTTGTCACTATGTCTGTATCCTAAAAGGAACAGCTTTTATTTACTGGCAGTTCTGTGCAGAAACTCCGCAATGAAATCCATCTTCTCTTCTCAAACTTATGGTTACATGTCTAAGCCCTTGTACAAGCTGGCATCTCATTCCACAGAGAATGCTTAGATATTTCAAGTTTTTGACACAATTACTGGACTTGTTTAAATTATGAGAGGTTAAAAAGGCTATATTGTACATGGAGAGGGCACATCTCGTACTGACTTATTGCAGCATTACCATTCATCTGCAGACTGTATCTTAATTTATGATTATCTTGGACTAGGTATATGAACATGTGACTGACTAGACTCTTATTTAGTACAATATATGAGTTTAGTGTCTTGCATGACTTGAATAAAACACCCAAGCTCAACTCACAGTTGCTTGTGTATGTTGTCCTATATTGCCCAATTTTAATTACACCAAGAATTACTTAAATATCGCACATACTCTCATTATAGCACACTGCAGTTAGTCTGAGGTCGCAGCAGCTCAGAGAAAGAGTGGAAGAATGGTTCCATCACCTGTCTGTGATGTCTATTTTCCATTGCCCAATAACCTAAAAGTAAGACTAATGATGTAAAGGAATGTGAGGGATGACACCCCCCACCCAGGAAAATGCTTTATTTTACTTTTCACTAACTTATAAAATATTGAACTCCAGTACAGACATTACAAGAATGGTTGCCTTCAAGGTTTGGAATACAGTCAGATATTATATATGCAATTTTAATAAATTGCATTCATAACATTTTCTAGCCTATAGCCAATTGATCATTATTTAGAAATCAAACAAAAATATAGATAATTGTCATACAATAAATCTAGTATATATAGCTTTGTGTCAGCAATGTAAAGCCTTTTACGTGGGAAAAACAAAGAGGAAATTTAGAGAACGAATCAAAGAACATTTATTAGATATACAGCATCACAAAAATAGTAACGCTTTAGCAAGACACATTACAGAATATAATGATCATAAATTCAAATTTATGGTTGTTAATCAAATAAAACAGGATTTACAAGGAAGGATAACTATGTATCAGTTGGATATGGAAGAACTTAAATGGCAAATTCAACTTAATTCATGTATACCTCCGGGTATAAATGAATATATGACTATTATGCCATTATTAAAACTGAACAGAATATACAATAAATAATACATGGTATCATATACCATATTAAATTATAACTATTTTTATTTAATACATTAATTATAATATAATATGATTATTTAAAGATTAGAATAATTTATGGTATAAAATATTAACACATTTGATTTAACAACTATTAGATTGCATACTATATGTACACAATAATATATATACATCATTTGCATTTAAATAAGAATTGTATATTATATATCTCATTATAATATGATCAGGTATATTGGTTGTGATCATGCACACTAGTAGTATATTTTGTATTAAATTTTATTTCATATAATTGTATATACAATATTCATAAAGAACATTTAATAATAATTAGGTTCCAGCTGAGCATATTTACAATTGTACAGGTATAAAGTATTATTAATACATATTGGATAAATCAATTATTAAATATGGTCCTATATATGTATTTATAAAAATAAGTAGTTTTATAAATTTACAAATAGACTATTTGGATACTTTATAAGTAGTTTTTAAGTGTATTAATGCATAATTATTTTGGTATATGTTTATATGAGGTAGAGATAAATGAATATGTTGTGCATTTAAACATGATGAATTTTTTAAAACAATGCCATTTCCTTTTTAAGAATTCAAGGCGGAAAATTAGGCTATTAATTGAATGATTATTGAATAATCAACAATGTATAAAATGAGTGAGTTGCAATGATAGTATGTATTCTGAAGAAGTTCGGAAGGACGAAACCTAGGTCAGTAAAGCAGTGTTTGTTACAGAGTTCGTGTTGTGGCTTTTTGCAGTTGGTTGGTACCTGAAAGTTTTGTTTTGGAGCCTGTTTTCATCTCCTCATTGGCATCGGCCTCACCTTGCTTTCTACAAAAAATATAGATGTATACAGATGTGGAACTGTTAGTGCAGAAGGGCAGAGGATGACTGTACTAGTAGCAACAGAGACAAGAAAGTGAGCCCTCCTTTGTCGTGTTAACAACCAGCTTCTCTTCACTTCCTCCATACCCAGAACTGTTGATTTTGTTATTAGCACCTGTAAGGTTGGTTATCATATGGTACCAGTTTGTAGTGAAATAACGTAAGCATGTCAGCATTTAATTCATGCGTAGTTGTGTTTTCGAATCATTCACTAGACTTGCTGTCATCCAGTTTTGCCTAGTGTCTTTGTCATTGTTAATGTTAGTGCCATGTCTGTTTCAACCTCAGTGTGTCACTTTCCTAGTATTATCTCACTTTATAAAAGAAGGAATTCTGTCACAGACATAAGGATTTTTGCAGAATATTAAAATAGATATAGAATATAAGAAAGCAAACTCACATAAAGTTAAAATGACTGTTAGAACACCCTTTTCATATGACATCTGCATCTGCATCACTTTATCAGGAATCACATTTCTTTACAAATTGAACAGTTAACATTTTCAAAATCTAGAGTCATAGTTTTCGCTCCAAAAGGATTTTTTTTAAATCAGGGAAGTATTCTGAGTGTGTTGAACAAAAGCAACTGCAGTTTTAATTGCATCAGCTGCAGTTTTAATTGCATGACTAGAAGCAAAATTCCAAATTATTTAAACATAAGATAATATTTACATATAGTGTGAACTGATCCTTGTTTGTGACTGTGCGACATGATAGCATTAAAAATCAAGAGAAATAATATGGTTACATATCATTTTACATGTATCTCTGCAGTGGTTGATCCAATAAATCTGTCAAACAGATATGAGGTTGTCTACACCTGATCCTTCATATAATGCTTTCTGAACAACATGAACCAAAACAAGCTGCAACAACTAGAATAAGACAGTAAACAACATCACACAGCCTGGTGCTTAAACAGAGAGCATAGATCGCAACCTGCCCATCAGTTTGTTTGTGTCTTTCGGCTTTTCCCGGTTAGGGGTCGCCACAGCGGAACTCCGGTCCGCTAATGATTGGCAGTAGAGTTTTACGTGCTGGCCTGCCGGGCCTAACGTGCAACCTTCAACGAAGGAACGCCTATTCACACATGTCACCACACAGAAGACGCTCTAACTGAGAATCGAACAGGCAACTTCTAACTGTGAGGCGACAACACTACCGCAACACCACCACCGAGAAGCCAAAATGTTTCTTTTTCAGCAGTTTATGCCATTAGGAAAATCATTCCTTTACATAACTTACATGTAATAAACATTCTATTCCTCTGTTATCAACATTGCCAGCAGGGATAGTGAAACTTGTGTTCATTATTATAATCAAGTATAAAACTACTTATGTAAGGCATTTTTATTAGAGGCGAGGTTTCTTAGTGAGAGATAGCATAGCTTCGTGACAAGAGTAAATAGGTGCTATGTATCAGGAACGGCTGGGATACTTGAAACTTTTCTTTTATATGTGATGAATGTGTTACTCTAGTTTGTTTGTTTGGTTCAGTTGTTCTGTGACTGGAATTCTGTTTTTCTTTTGTGTGTGTGTGTGTGGGGGGGTTGTTTTTGTTTGTTTCATGCGTGACCTAATAGCATTTTCTTCTTTGGAATCCTTCTGGAAGATCAAAACATTGGGATTCTCCTTAGTTTTTGTTATGTGGAGTAGAGATTTAGGTTGTATTATTATGGATAATAATACATCCTTGACTGCACTCACAATTGCCTTTGATTTTTGAGTGAAACAGCAAATTCAGTAACTGTGAACAGTTATATGAGGTTATTGTGGTCTCTGCAGCGAGAAAAATCTTTTTCTTAGACTTAGACCTTTGTTTCATTCTCCCCTGGGCCAACTGCTAGTACAGGGGGATTAGATGATAGTCATGTCTTCATGTGACCAGATGTTTTTGTGACCTTGGTTTGATTTGGAAAGGCAGATATTCAGAAATGGTTACAGCTTCCCATTTAGGTTGAACTCATTTTTATTGCCTCACTTCATTTCTAGTAGCATCTGCGCACCATTGAAGTGTCTTGTTTGATAAGTATGATGGTGAACTTTGATTTCCAGTTGTAGTTAAATAAAAGCATCAGAGACAATTAAATGTAAATCAGCCATCATTTTTATATTCCTAATTATAAGGATATTTAATCCACTATTTTCATTGGAAAAGTGTTGAACTCAGAATGTCATGTTGTTGCCTTTAATGCTAAATTGCCACTTTTGTAAGGTGATTTATCTTACAGGAAAATGAAAAATTACTAGACTGTCACTATTCAGCAGGTTTTAATCTTTTTGTGGTAACTCTATAAAAGTTTTGTGACTGTCACAAGGAACAAATGAACTGCAAGTCTTGACTATATAACCAAAATAGCATGCCCGCAATTCCCAGAAATGTAAAGTTACATGGGAATCAGTCATTCGATCAAAGACCAAAAAGCAAAGACCAAAGCATCAGAGACAATTAAATGTAAATCAGCCATCATTTTTATATTCCTAATTATAAGGATATTTAATCCACTATTTTCATTGGAAAAGTGTTGAACTCAGAATGTCATGTTGTTGCCTTTAATGCTAAATTGCCACTTTTGTAAGGTGATTTATCTTACAGGAAAATGAAAAATTACTAGACTGTCACTATTCAGCAGGTTTTAATCTTTTTGTGGTAACTCTATAAAAGTTTTGTGACTGTCACAAGGAACAAATGAACTGCAAGTCTTGACTATATAACCAAAATAGCATGCCCACAATTCCCAGAAATGTAAAGTTACATGGGAATCAGTCATTCGATCAAAGACCTTTTGCTACAGCCTGATTGTCTGTGTGGTGGTTAAAACAATTATAACGGATTTTATGTACATATACCATTCACTATTCCCGCTATGGCATTCTATTCCAAGAATGAAACTGTGGCGGGGCTGTCTTCCAAACAGCCATCACAGACGTCATTGCTTAGTGCCTGTTTCCCCCAACATAACTCAGAAGTGCTTAACAGGAAGGCATGCACTGTATGTACCACGGGCAGTGCTTAATAGCTTGACATATACTGTATGTACCGCAGGGAGTGCTTAACAGGTAGACATGTACTGTATGTACCACAGGGAGTGCTCAACAGATAGACATGTACTGTATGTACCACAGGGAGTGCTTAACAGGTAGACATGTACTGTATGTACCACAGGGAGTGCTTAACAGGTAGACATGTACTGTATGTACCACAGGGAGTGCTTAACAGGTAGGCATGTACTGTATGTACCACAGGGAGTGCTTAACAGGTAGACATGTACTGTATGTACCACAGGGAGTGCTTAACAGGTAGGCATGTACTGTATGTACTACAGGGAGTGCTTAACAGGTAGACATGTACTGTATGTACCACAGGGAGTGCTTAACAGGTAGGCATGTACTGTATGTACTACAGGGATTGCTTAACAGGTAGAAGTACTGTATGTACCAAAGGGAGTGCTTAACAGGTAGGCATGTACTGTATGTACCACAGGGAGTGCTTAACAGGTAGGCATGTACTGTATGTACTACAGGGAGTGCTTAACAGGTAGGCATGTACTGCATGTACCACAGAGCTGCCACTCACTTTTGTGAGTGAATAATCCTACAAATGGTTCTGTTCCTTTCAAATCTGGGAACATTAAGTATGTGAGTGTCTCTGAGACACACAATCATGACCTTGCAACTGAAAAAAGTAAAAGACACACTGCCACATCATTCTTTTACATCCATAATCAGCTTCTCTTGATGCATGTATTGCTACTTAATCCTGAGTTACCTTTTCTGTAGTCAATGATTCATACTTCTGTACTGTAAAGCCTGTGTTTTGTTTTCTGTCTTTTTTGAGGCTTCCTTACTTCAGAGTCATGGTGCAAAGGGTAGAGGCTTCCATGAGGAAGGTACATAAATCTTAGCTCCCTACATAAATATCAAATTCACATTTTTGCTTAAACCATGTTTGGTATTTCAGTTTTGATTGAATGGTGCTTAATTAGTCCATTACTGATGCAGTTACAATAGCCAGACTTACGAATCTTCTACCTACAATCACTATTTATTCTAAGTTAATAAAAACTTTCCCTTTACTTTTTATTTAAGATGAAACCAATATTGATTAATTATAAGTTGGCTGAGCATTTGTTATGTATTCTCCTTTTATCACACTCTTCTTATTAGAGGTACTAATTAAGTACATTAGCATGAATCTCTTACAGTTGACGCTTATTCTTTGTTGTACTCCAAAATCATTAGAAACGTCTTTCATTTTTAGTCCTTGCAGTGACTCAATCTCATTTGAGCATATACTGTAAAAGTTATTCTTATGCAGAAGAGGTTAATAGGTCCATTGCTATACAGCATAGATGAATACATTTGTATTGCCATATTTCTAAATCATACTTTCATTTACATAAACCAATTATATTTCTCTATTGCTTTGAGTGTGGTCTCCATGATTATTAATGAATTGCTTCTCATGAGGACAAATGTTCAACTTTTTTCACCAATTTTTGAGTAACACCATCTCAAAGTGACAAAAATATATAATATATGGAATGGCATGCTCTGGACACTGAATCATCTCAGTCCACACCTGACATCATTACCCTCTCATTGTAATGAAGATAATAACCCCTGTGGCAATAGTAAAGTATCCTGTAATCAGTCACATATGCTAATGGCATCCATTGTACATAAGAGATTCCAAGTAAGTAACTAAAGTGAATACACAACTTTAAATATAACACTGAAAATGGCATGTGTGAAAAGAAATATGTTGATTTTTCAAAAAGTGCCGCAGGATAGAGGACACTGCATGAATGTAGAATGACTGAATAGTGGAGAAAGTAACAAATATATGAAATATTGTTTGCTGTTTTGTTTTTATTTTTGTCCCGTTGGAGCCATGTAAGCCATAGGTCTGTATTGTTAGCAGATGAGCCTGGTCTCAGCAAATTTATAAAACCTTGCATACTGTTGAATATTCTACATTCCTTACATAGTATATGAAGTATGGGGCTAACTAATTTGTCCTGGTCCCACTTTCAGGTGGTAAGGGTGGGGGGATATAGCTTTATGAGAATAATGGTTTAAGTGTTTTGTTAGGTAGTTTAGATTGCAGGGTTTAGGTTTAGTTGATAAAGGGTTAACGAGAAATGGAGCTTAGGGGAAGTGATGTAGGGGAGGGGGAGACTTAGAGTAGTGTTAAGTGTTAGGGCTTAGAGGAAGTAGGCACATTTTGGTGTGAGTTGCTATTGTGGCCTAGACGGAGGAATTATTTCAGGAGGTGTCAATGTCCTAGGCAGTAACGGAGCAAGAGCAGGCACCAGGGCAGAAGAGGTGACGTTCCACATCGAGAACTCCAGCCCAGGGGAAAAGGCAGTGGACAGCGAAGCAGGCAGTCGCAGAGGGGGCATCGGCTCCCAGCACGTCTCAAGAAGGAGGTTCAGGTAATGGTTTTGCTTCATCAGTTCTGGCTGGGGAAGTGAGCAGTGAGGATCTTGGAGGGAGTGGAAATTAAGGGGAACTCTTAGGTGGGGATCTCAGGAGGGGATGTCAGGTGATACTGAGTGCACACAGGGGGGGCAGCAGAGGTAGCCAGGTATGCTGAAGGGGAGGCGACTGGGGTTAGTGCAGGGTCAGGGGATAGTTTTTCTTTAGACTCGGATGTAGGTCCTGAATTTGGGCTTTGGCCAGGGTATTGGTTAGCCACCCAGGCCTTGGGACAAGAGGCAAGAATGGTCTTTTTGACTCCACATATTCCAGGGCCAGTGAAAGAAAAAAACCTGGAAAGGGGAATATGGTGATGTATTTGAGTTGATTGATATGGAAGGGGTGCAGCGGTTAGTAGAGGCTGAGTTGACTAATAGTAAGGAGTTGTTGGTGGCATTAGCAGCTTTGGGGAGGAAAAGGGTAGGTAAAATTCACCCTAGGATGTGGCATAATTGGATGATAGGCTTTATTTACTATATGGCTGTGCAGTTGGAGAAAGACGGGTCGTTGGCCCCATCATGTCTGGGTTATTTACTTACTATTCAGGAGGAGCAGTGGTTAAGGCCAGGGAATGCGTGGCTCTGGTATGATCAGTGTTTCCGCAAACAGAAGGCTGTGGACCATTCGCTACATTGGGAGGTGCGTCATCCAGATATATGGTTAGCCACAATGATGGATAGTTATGGTGGCTTTAGCAGAAGGGTAATTAGGGAAGTCAGAGTGGGTGTGTGCTGGTCTTTCAGTAGTGGCTCTTGTTCTTGGGTAGGGTGCAAGTTTTCACACACTTGCTCAAGATGTGGAGGGAGTCATTTGGCCATTTTTTTTGTGGTCGCCACAATCTTTCCATGTTGAATTCCAATGCTATGGCTCAGGAGAGTGGGTTTCCCTCTGCACAAGGGTTTCAAGCCATACAGGGTAGGGGTAATTTTCATGGGTCCCGGGGAAGTGGGTTCTTTAGAGGGAATAGGGAAAGGGGCACCCTGTGGGGGGAAGTGGAGGGAGTGGGGGGGATTGTAAGAACCTACGATCAGTGCTAGGTAAAAAGGACATATTGGAGGGTTTGGTGGAGGAGCAGCTGGCTGGGTATTTATTGGGTCCTTTCGACAGTCTGCCCTTCAGTTGTTACAAGTTGTTACCCTTGGGGTTAGTGCTGAAGAAGTGAGCTTGGGAATTTAGATTTATACATTACTTGTCTCATCCAGAAGGGGGTTCAGTTAATGATTTTATTGCAAAGGAGGGGTCAGGGTGCATTATGCATCCTTGGATGATGCCGTCAAGGTGATTAGGGAATTTCGGGAGCCATGTGTGGTGAAAGTTGACACTGAGTCTGCCTTTCGCTTGCTGCCAATCAGGCTGGAGGATTGGCCATTGCTGGG
Source organism: Protopterus annectens (assembly GCF_019279795.1). Classification (NCBI taxonomy): domain Eukaryota; kingdom Metazoa; phylum Chordata; order Ceratodontiformes; family Protopteridae; genus Protopterus; species Protopterus annectens. The sequence continues at coordinate 156,740,753 of NC_056749.1, read as the reverse complement.
GATGATGGTAGGAGACAAGTATTATTTTTGACAAAGCCGTGTCTATGGGTTGTTCAGTAGCATGTGAGATGTTTGAGAAATTCAGTATGGTATTACACTGGGTATGGCAGCAGAGGGTAGGAATGCAGAAGGCAGTTCACTATTTAGATAATTTTCTGCTAGTGGGTGAAGGACAGGCAGGGGCCCAGGAAGGGCTGCGGGAGTTTACGAGCATGTGCGAGGAGTTGGGGGTACCACTGGCCAGCATAAGATGGAGGGTCCAGCGAGAGTGTTAGAATTTTGGGGATTAACGGTAGATGTGAAGCAGGGCCTGTTTTGTCTGCCTGAGGATAAGATAGAGAGGCTTAGGACAGCTATAAGGTTGGTACTGGACAAGGATAAGATACAAATTCGGTCAATCATGGAGTTGTTGGGGCTTTTGAATTTCACCTGTCGAGCAGTACACCCGGGCATCCCTTTTGTAGGTCGGTGGCGTTTATGTTGAAAGGGAGTGGGAGTAAACATCATTGGGTTAGGGTGACCAGGTTAGTGCGGGAGGATTTGTTGTTGTGGGCTTGTTTTTTGTGGCATTTTAATGGGATTTCCTTCTGGCAGTCAGACTGGGTAGGGCAGGAGGAACTTCAGTCATTTACGGATGCAGCTGGGGGCATTGGTATGGGAGCCTACTTTGGAGGACAGTGGTTTGTGGTTAAATGGCCTCAAGCATGGAAAGAAGAATGGGGGCGTGATGTGGCCTTTCTAGAGCTGATGCCTATATGGGTAGCTTCTGTAGTTTGGAAGGATCATTTATGGGACAAATGAGTAGTTTTTCATTCTGACAATATGGCTGTGGTGAGGGGTTTGCAAAAGAAGACGGCTAAGTCGGAATTGTTATTGTTGGCATTATGTAAACTGGTTTTGCAGAGTCTGTTAATAAACTTTTCATTTACAGCAGTGCATGTGCCTGGTGTAACGAATTATATTGCTGATAGCTTGTCCCAATTTCAGTTTTACAGGTTTCAGCTGTTGGATCCAGTGGCGGAGGAAGTACCAGAAATCCTGCTAGAAGAGGTGTGGAACCTTGGTTCAAGTTAGCCAGGAGATTGGTGCATCATTCTTGAGCTCTCTCTACAAGGAAGGCTTATGGTAGGGCTCTTTGTGATTTTGATCAGTTTGTTCTACAGTTGCAAGAAGAGGAAGGGGTATGGTCAGAGAAATTGTTGTTGCATTACTTAGCCCAGGCTTGAGGAATAGGTAAGGCACTGCAGACTGTCAGGGTGGATTTGGCTCCTATTAGTAGTTTCACTAGGGTATCTGGGCAGCAGGCATTTACAAAGTTATGGACAGTAGGGCGGATGTTGAAGGTGTAGGGGAGAGTGGTTGCGGAATGGGGGGATATGCGATGGCCATTGACAAGGGCAGTATTGAAAGTTTTGTTGAAAGGGTTAGAGTTATTACAAGGTGGGTCTTTTGATTATTTTATGTGGGGCATGTTGTGTGTATGGTTATGTTTTTGTGTTTTCCATGTTTGAGTTGTCAGGTTCGTTATGTTGGAACGACGTAATCATAGGTGATGGGGAGGTTACTATTAGTTTATGGAAGAGTAAGACAGATAAACTGGGTAAAGGTTCACTGGTGGTGCTTAAGCCTGATAGAAATGTTAGTCTTTGTCCAGTAAGGTGGACCAAGGAATTCAGGAGGAGGCGGATGGGAAGTTTATCTGAGCTGATTTTTTGCTCAGTGGATGGGAAGGTTGCAACAAGTAGTAGATTCATATATTTGATTAAGGGGGTTTTCCATTGCATGGGATTTCCAGTGGCTAACTTCACAGCTCACTCCTTTTGAATGGTCAGAGCTTCAGATTTAGCTAGAATGGGCAGTTCCATTGAAGTTATTAAGAGAGTGGGGTGGTGGTCTTCAAATGCATTTTTATCATATATTAGATAAACGTTGTTGGTTTGATTAATGATTTTCTTTTCTTCTTTTCTAGGAAAGCAGATCATCATCCTGGGGCACTCGTATATCCACTGGGCAGGGAAATGTGCATTGGTTAGGGAGGATGGTAATGGTGTTAAGGGGTGGGATAGGTTGATGCATGAGTTTGAGCAGGTAAAATTGAGGGTGGGGTGTCCTAGAATATTAGTGATTCATTTGGGAGGCAATGATCTTGGAATTCTTTCTAAGAAGTGATTAGTTGATATTATTCTACAGGATTTGTTGTGGTTGCAGACATTGTACCCGGGGATGGATATTGCTTGGTCAGAGTTGGTTCCTCTTTTTTGTTGGAGGAATGCTTATAGTTATAGAGCTATTTAATGGGTTAGGAGGTTTATTAATCAGAGATTTGGCCAGGCAATTCAGAATTTTGGAGACGCATACTATTGAGCATAGAGATTTATTGGATGGTGATGTTTGGTATTGAGCGGATGGGGTGTATTTGAATAAGGTGGGATTGGATTTGTTTAACCTTCACTTGAAGTTGTTTTTAGAAGGTATGGTTGAGGCTATGGTTTAGGAGGGAAGAACAGCCTGGGAGCAGGCTGGTGGTGGAGAAGAGAGACATGATGGTCCTCTTCTGTCCCCAAGGAAAGTGGTCCTGCATTGCATGGGGGAGTAAGTGAGCTGCTGGACACTGCTTGAATAAAGGAGATTTCATTGGTTAATGGTTGGTTTGGAAGGAGGTGAGCAGATACGCTGCCTATTTAAGATTAATGGGTGAGTAGGTACACTGCCCTGGTGGAGGAGGTAACCTTGGTTCAAGTGAGTAGGTATGCTGCCCTGAGATCGTTATCAATGAAGATAATTGTTATTTCTGTTGTGAATAGAGTTTATTATTCAATAATATTGAATAATGGTCATCAAATGGCTTTATGTGTTTGGTGTGATTTATTTAAAGGGGGTGCCAGGACAAATGACATTTGCTTCCCATATGGAGGGTTTAGCTCCATATATGATTTCTGGGCAATGTCAGCAAGATGAGCTATGGGTCTGGAATTATTTGTGTAACCATGGATACAAGACAAGCCCTGGGATTCAGTAACACCTACACTAAGTGCACACCGTTCTGAGTGAACAGACAACACAAGTATCACTCACATCTTCTTCCTCCTAATTTTAGTTTTCCTTCTGATTTTCTGCAGCCATAAATACTGCTGGGGATTAATAAAGGTAATCTTTCTGGGTGACTAGAAAGTGAAAAAAATGTGGTTGGGATGTTTTTGAATGCAGATTGTGTACACTTAGTGTAAGTGTTATTGAAGCTGGCACAAAACAAGACGTACAGCACCAAGGATGAAAAAAAAAATTTCAATTTATTGTGGCAGCTCCAGTAATTGGAATAAAATTAAACCAAATAAGCAGACTGGTTTCTGCAAAGATTAGCCTTTCCTCAGTGCAATAGCAATAGAAAGCACACACAGTTGATTTGAATTGTCAACCTTGTCACTATACAAGTATCTCATTGGATGATTAACTTAACTCATTCAGGCCAGGTTTAAACAAACCCCCCAACCTGATAATCCAACTGGATTCTTTTTTGTTTAACTTAGTACTCCAGCCAGTTTTGGACATTCTCTTCCCCGTAACGTTGTCAATGGTAATAAATTTGAACATGGCAGTGGTATGGGTCATTCTATGTTTAAATAATGAAGTGGACATTCGTTTGTTTCTTATGTCACTGAGTTATTCAGAAATACCCTCATTGACCTTGAGGTTTTCCCCCCATGTAAAAGGCAGAACAGGAGCAAGTGGCTAGATATATGACGCAGTCACTGCTACAGTTTCCAAAACACAAAATATCATAAACCTTAGAGGTATTACTACTGGTAAATGATTTACTCTTAAGTACATGGGTGCATACTGAACAGTGACTGCAGGTTGTACACCCTACCAATTTGTCCCCAAATAATGTGACCTGCTGTGTATTAGTGGGCATCTTATGTTTGTAATGATTAATATAAGAGCCCAACGTGGGACCACATCAGTAGGAAAAAAGACAGAAGCTCAGAATGGTGACATTGCTAATGTTAGCTAGTCATTTTGCCTCACAGCAATCTAGATCTTCTCTGTTGCAATATCAACATACTTCCAAAGGCAATAATCGAGTAGATCCGGTCCGATGTTCTTCATGTTTCACTGTTGCAGTCATTACATTTGGGTTATCTGCTTGCAGGTAGCTCTCAGTCAGCCTGATTAACAAAGTCTTGGGTCCTGCGTTGGTTACTGTCTCTTCTTCCATGATGTCAGGTTTTCAGGGGTATAAAACATGCAGCCGATGTCATTACATCAGTTTTTCTTGCCGTGTGGTGCCGGAAACAGAAGCAGTTTGCAAGTGCCACTCAGCTGACTCTTGAAATTTTCATTTTCGAGTTTCAGAACCAAAGTCTTCAACTAAAAGCTAAGTACCCCATTGGGGAAACTTTTTCTTGCTCTAAACCAATGTCAGTAAAAGTAAATAATTGCATTTCTTGTGGAAAGCAAATACCTCATAAAGATTTTCATTCGTACTGTATTCCATGCCTAGGCCCTGTCCACGACATACCTCGCTGTTGGTTTTGTGCCTTATTTAAACCATGAACTATCCGTCATTGGTATATTTGTGCTTCTAAATTTTTTGGTGCTCAGTTCAATTATCCTGATATGTCTTCGGTAAGCCATCCGACTACCGACATTCTGAAGAACCGCAAAGATAAAGACAGAGACAGGCTGCCCAGTTCGCTGGTACTCAGTGAGGTGCTTTCGCAGCCCCTGATACCAGCTACTTCAGATTCACAGGCCTCTACTGAGACCCATTCAGAGTCTGGTATGCCGCGAGATGCTTCAACTGTGGAACCTGCGGATGTCTCTACCTTGGATAGGTCCGGAGCCGCTGTGCAGGCACCGGCTTCTGAGAGTGTATTCAGGCCTACTGACTTGCATATTAAACCGGTGCCATCTTCTTCTTCAAGGCCTAAAACTCGAACCATGCCTAGAAAACTGATGCCCAGACCGCATGGTCAGGCCTCTATGCCTAAAGAACAAATGATAAGAATGACTGAAGACCTTATTACTTTAATCAGGGGAAGCCAACCTTCCCCCTCTAAGAGACCTAGGAGTGAGTTTGCTTATGATACTTCTGACCAGGATTCTGAAATTTCTGTTTCCTCTGATGACCAGGATTTACCCTTATCTACCTATGAGGATTCTGATGCTGAGGACTCTACCCCCCCCCCCCCCCGAGGATTTCTCTTTTGGTGAAACCTTGCATACTCTCAGGGAGTTTTTTTGTTGGGCAAGTCAGGATTTCTCTGATTCTAAAAAGAGGCTTAGGGATTTCTTGCTGCTACCCCAGCACAGGCCTTTAGCTGTACCACCTGTACTGGACATTATTGATGATGCCTTTTCAGAATCTAGCATGGCTCCTAACTTTTTACCTCCTGCTTCCAAAAAAACTGATAGATATTACTGGGTTCCTGACTCTCACAAGTTCCTTTTCAAAAATCCTACTGCAGATCCTGAAATAATTTCACAGGGACCCAAGGGCATTAAAGCTACTACTGCCAAAAATCCTACCCCCTCTGATAGAGGCTCCAGGGCACTGGATAGATGGGGTAAGAAGGTATACACTTCTGCAGCTTTGGCCATTAGGGCCTTGAATTGGCAGTTTCATATGTTAAAGGATCAGCTGCATATTATTGGATTGCTTAAACAGAAAATGATGTTGACTCCTGATTGTGCTGAAAATAAGGATTTACAGGATTTTATGCATTCTGCTGAACAAGTTGGTAAACATACATTGCAATGTAGTTTGATTCACTAGAGGCATCTTGCAGGGCTGTGGTAACTGGGTGTGTACTTAGAAAGCATGCTTGGCTTAAGGAGAAATCCTTGCTAGATCATGTTAAAGTGAAATTACTGGATGCTCCCTTAAATCAGGGCCACCTGTTTGGCAACAAGGCAGAAGAAGTTCTTATAAAGACGGAGGAAAAAACTAAATCTATGCAAACTGTTAAAGACTTTTTACAAGTACAACCTCCAAGATTTAGTAGGCATTGACCTTCTAAGAACTAATCCTTTCCTGCCTCTTCCAGACCTTCTCAGTCCAAACCCAGCTCCAGCAGAGCACCCAGGCTTGAGTCCCAGGGGACGCACAGGACTAAGCAGTGGGGGGCCTCCACTTCCAAATTTGGGTGTAATAAAACTCTGCCTATGGTAAACTGTCTCAATGACTTCTTTTTAAAACTTCCAAGCACTTTTCAGTTGAGTGCCCCTTTGGGGGGAAAGATTGCACTTCATGCTAAGAACTGGGGACTCGTTACCCATGACAAATGGGTTTTAATTATAGTGTCCCAGGGATACAGATTTCACTTCCACACATCATCAACTCCAAGCAGTTGGCCAGATCTACCTCCAAAGCAGTGGGCAGAGGCCCCAAAGCAAGTACTCTCTCTCTCTCTCTTAAGCATAGGAGCTATTCAACTGATACCAGAAGAGAAAAAGGGACAAGGTTTCTACTTGAGATTTTTCCTGGTACCCAGAAAAGACAATTCATGGCATCCTATCCTTGACCTGCCTACTCTAAACATCTTTTTGGTGATTCCAAAATTCAAGATACTGACTCTTTACCAGTTGCTTCCTATGCTAAGCAAAGATGCCTGGTTGGCAACACTAAATTTACAGGAAGCATACCTGCACATCCCAATCAGGGAATCTTGGAGAAGATAAAAAAGATAAAAAAACACTTCAACACAGCAGAAAAAGGCAACTAATTTAATCACAACAGGTTAGCGCTTTCACGATCACGCAAACAACCGCTTCATCAGACAAACATTTCATAAAACAGTCAACATTTAAAAAACTATGCACCAATGAGAATGCTATACTAATTAGCTATCTATATAAAAAAGCATATAAAAACATATATAAAAAAACTATAAATCAATAAGATAATGTTTCAACATCTCTGATGTAATAATTGTTTCAAGGAAACCATATCATTGATACCTGGATATGTTTCAGCTTTAAAAAGGATAATTCATTTTTGCTCAATGGCTTCAGTCTTATTAGAAATATCATCACCTCTCTTCCCTTCATTTATTAGTTCCACTACAAAAATCTTAAATTCATGACTTATGCCATTACATTCTACATGATTAGCTAATGCATTAGTATTCTTCCTATTAGTGATATCCCTAAGATGCTCTAACACACGTTCTCTAAGGGACCTGTTGGTCTTACCAACATAGAAAACATATCAAACTGTACAGAAACAGTAATAAACTAAATTACGACTAGTGCATTAACATTAACTTATTGATTAATAATTTTTTATATATGTTTTTATATGCTTTTTTTTATATATGTTGTTTTGCTTTAAATTCTATAAGATAGTTAATTAGTATGGCATTCTCATTGGTGCATAGTTTTTAAAATATTGACTGTTTTATGAAATGTTTGATGAAGCGGGCTAACCTCCCCTCTTCTCTCTTCCATTGCTCAAGCAGTTCCTCAGAGGGGCCAAAAAATTTAAGACCACCCAGGAGAGCTCCAACTCCAGCCTGGGACCTTAACTTTTTATTGGAGAAACTCACCCTTCCTCCTTTTGAGCCAGTTGCTACTGCAGATTTAAAATTTCTTTCTTGGAAACCAGCTTTCCTTTTAGCCATCACTTCAGCAAGAAGGGTATCTGAATTACAGGCCCTTATGGCAGTGGAGCCTTTCATCATCTTTCATGCGGACAGGGTGTCCCTCAGGACCAATCCCTCTTTCATGCCAAAGGTGGTATCCAGTGTGGCCTTTAATCAGTCCATTCATTTGCCTACCTTCTTTCCTAATCCACAGAACAAAGAGAAACAGATACTGCACTCCTTAGATCTTCACAGACAACTTAGATTCTACTTGAACAGGTCTAATCCTCAAATGAAATCTGAACAACTGCTGGTGGCATTTGCAGCAGGGACAGAGAGGAAGGCTATTTCAAAGCGAACTATCTACAAATGGATAGGCCATTGCATTCACTTCTGCTATAAGCACCATAGAAATCCTATCCCACAGGGGATCAGATCCCACTCAACCATGGCTGCATCTACCTCTACAGCCTTTCTCAGAGGCGTACCTACCTGGGACATCCTAGAAGCTGCTACCTGTAGTTCTGTACATACTTTCACCAAGCATTACCATTTGGCAATTTTCTCTAAATCCAGAGCTGGCTTTGCCACTGCAGTTTTGCAGGGCCTTATAGCTTGTCCTAATGCTATCTAAATTCCTCCACCCATCCTTAGCTTTGGGAATCTACCCAAATGTAATGACTGCAACAGTGAAACACAAAGAACATAGTACAGTTGTGTACACTTACCATAAATGTAGATGTTCTAGTGTATTCACTGTTGCAGTCTTGGTTACCTTCCCTCCAGCCCCCTGACTTAGTTTGGTATACCTCTTCTCTCCTTTTCAGTGCTTAAAAGCTTTTTTGTGTATTTGCTTTTTTGTTTGAGGTATAACCTTGTATATTTATAGATTTAATTGCTTCCCATTAGGGGGGCACCTGACATCTGGGGCAAGAAAAACTGATGTAATGATGTCGGCTGCATGTTTTATACCCCTGGTGACCTGACATTACGGAAGAAGAGACAGCAACTGACGCAGGGCCCAAGACTTTGTTAATCAGGCTGACTGAGGGCTACCTGCAAGCAGATAACCCAAATGTAATGACTGCAACAGTGAATACACTTAAACATCTACATTTATGGTAAGTGTACACAACTGTACTTTTTGTCACCAACTACGGGCGGAACATCAATACTTTAAGGCAAATTATTGATCACCATTGGGACACCCTTATGGCCAATGATAAGCTTTCTGAGCTTCTTTCTCCGAAATGTCTTTCCTCCTACTGACTGTTCAGCATGCACCCATGTACTTAAGAGTAAAGCATTTACCAGTAGTAATACCTCTAAGTTTTATGATATTTTGTGTTTTGGAAACTGTAGCAGTGACTGGGTCATATAATTAGCCACTTGCTCCTGTTCTGCCTTCTACGTGGGGCAAACCTCAAGGTCACTGAGGATTCATATTTCCGAACATCTCAGTGACTTAAGAAACAAAAGAATGTCCAGTTCATTATTTAAACATACAATGACCCATACCACTGCCTTGTTCAAATTTATTATCATTGACAAGTTTACAGGGAAGAGAATGTCCAAAACTGGCTGGCATACTAAGTTAAACAAAAAAGAATACAGTTGGATTATCAGGTTGGGTTTTTTTTAAACCTGGCCTGAATGAGTTAAATTAATAATCTATTGAGACCCTTGTATAGTGACAAGGTTGACTATTTAAATCAATTGTGTGTGATTTCTATTGTTATTGCACTGAGGAAGGCTAATCTTTGCCAAAACCAGTCTGCTATTTTAGTTTCATTTTTTTCCAATTGCTAGAGCTGCCGCAATAAATTCAAAACTTTTTGTTTCACCTTGGTGCTGCATGTCTTGTTTTGTGCCTTATTGACTTGGTTTAGTCCGTGCACCCGCCGTACTTGTGGATTTACTTGTGTGGAATTGGTTATTGAAGCTGGCCCAAGGACCTTAAACTCAACACATGCAGAGATATTGTCTCACCTGATAATTGTCTGTTTTATGCATAAAAAAAGAAATAACACACATGGCAAGGTTTTCATACCCATCTTTTATATACATATAGTCAGTACTGTCTATAAATATTGCATGCCATTTTGTTACATGGGTGCCTTTGGTTTTATGTTCGATTCTCACCTAGAGCGTCTTCTGTGTGGAGACGTGTGAATAGGCGTACCTTTGTTGAAGGTTGTCCGTCAGATCTGGCAACTTGGCACGTAAAAATCTACTGCCAATCATTAGCGGACCGGAGTTCCACTGTGGCAACCCCTAACAGCCCTAAAAGCCCTAAAAGCCGAAAGACACAACAACAACAACCTTTTATTACCAATATAATATTTGCTTCCAAATTCTTCACCAAATTATTTTAATGAGTGGTGTCCAGCAATTGGTTTCCTATTTTCATTTGTGTCTTCTTTGTATAGTACTCACACTGTGTACTATGAATATGAGATACCACTGCCACTAGGTTGGACAAATTGCTACAGCAGTGATATTACTTTGTACAGCATGGCTTTCCTAATAAATAGTTGCATGCAGCCACTTGAGGGTTTCATTTTATTTCAGCAGCATGCTACATATGATATGTATGTTTTTCATTCATCTAATCTGAAGAACGTTGGCAGTTTAATAAAGTGAAGTATACTTAAAAGTACACCACTGCATAGGAAATCTCACAACAGCCTGCTAAATCTGAATGAGTACAGAGAAACCAGTTGCACATTTCAAGGTTGTAGCTAGGATTTTTAGACTTGGTTGCCATGATCCAGAATGCAAGCCTTGTCATTCAAAACTGTAACAAGCACAGACACATTTCTAGAAGCTAAAACATTTTCACAGATGCAAACAAACAAACAAAAAAAATGTAGTGATCCAAATTATATTTAAGTACATATATGACTATAGGGTATGATACACAAGCCAGTTTACTTCTGTATTTTAAATTTTGTTGCATTTCTTTGCACAAAATAGAGTATTAAAGTAAAGTACATGTAGTGTACATTGTGTATGCCTTGCTGCATTCGTGATATTACAGGAAAGGTAAGTTAAATGAAAGCTATAGGTAAAATCCTAATGTGCAGGCCAAGTCAAGGAAGAATTTTCTAGGTGATTATCGTTTTCCACTTGATCGAAATTCAAGTTGTGGTCTGGGCACTGAAGGAACCAGCTGGGGTGGGGACTAAAGTGGGAAAAGATGGCTGTGTCTCACAATAGCAGCATCCTCTGAAGGGAAGAGCCCAGAATTGCGAAAAGATTCAAGTCCTTGAGCATGTCCAAGGAGTCTGTATTCCATCTGTGCCCAACAAATACTCAAAAAGGTTCACTGACCCTGGGATCAGTGTAGGAGGTATTGCAGCATGCTTGCCAGCCAAAGTAGGATAATATATATGCCTAACATACAAAAATTGCAGTGACTGCCAAGGATAAAGCCATAATGGTCAGTGGGATGGGGTGGTAGCAAGATATGAGTGTTGATTAGAGCATAGCTGAGGGCCTTGAAACAAGATTAAAAATAAATCAGCAAACAAATAAATAATTATTGAATACTGTATAATACAAGGAAATATCCCAGATTTACTGCCTTGAAAATATGAATGTATGTACTAGAACTGTAAAATCAGATAAAGAACGAGGTTAGTTTTTGGGAGTTTCTTGAAATGATAATGCCACTGCTTAATACGGTGAATATGAAATATTCTATATCAGATGGAAAAAAATGTAACTGCCATATCATCCGTATCTACTGCACATGCACGTTTAGCAAAGGCGAAAAGACACCACTGATCGATGCAGTTAATCCCCATAGAATCAATTCTACTTGAATCTTGTCCAGGATTGATCCTAGAGTTATGCCCCAGCAGGTCAGGTTAAAAGTCACCTGCTGCCTGACTGCTACGAGCTGCCAGACTTGTTGTATTCATTCCACTGTAATATTATCTGCATGACCTAAGTGGCATCTCACTTAAACCAGAAGCAGCTGAAAATTCAGCATCTCTAAGGTCAAAGGAAGGTTCAAGCAGTTCTTAAAGGAAAATGGAACTGTTACTGCTTGTCTGAAAGAGCTGTTTGTAGTCCCAGATTGGCAGCTTGGCCACTTCAGTTCTGATTTCAAGGACTTGACAGAAAACATGTGTAGAAATTATTGCAATATACATGCTATAGCTTGCCTGATAAGTTTCATCAGCTCTGAAGTTTCTGAGGTGCATCTGATAATGAACTGCTCATAAGGATCTGTACATTTATTTTTCAGCTCACTTTTTTTACTTTATTTTAGTCTCCCATTTGTACACACATTTGTATATATTTTTGTACTTTGAAATCACTTCTGTATATGGTGATATGTTCATGCTGGTTATGCCTAAAGTTGATGAGTTGATCCAATAAGACTAGTGTGCTACTCTGGTAAACAAGCTTAAAAAATAAACAAACAGTAATACAAAATGACAGATTTACTGTAAAAGAGAAAAGTAGATCGAAAAGGTATCATTTAATACCCTTCGTTCAAAACAGATGGTCACCAGAAACATTTAAGTGATGAAAAATGACGTGGTAGTAAACATAGAAGTGAGGCTATTATAGCGTATGGGAAGTGTACAACAGTATAAATTAACAACACTAATTACCTCTCCTCCAATTACAACAAAGCAAAGTTTATCACATGATGTCTTGTGATATCCAGATGTAGAAAACATTTGGATGATACCATAACCAATACAGGTTTCCTTTATGAAGAACAATCTAAACTCCTCAAACATCCGTAAAGATACATAAGCACTAAACTGGATAGATTTAATATTCTGCTGAAGCTGATATGTAGCACATAATTAGGTAGACAAAACCAAACAGCTGCTTTATTCCTTACTTAACACAGCTTGTGTAGTAATCTGTGGTGTTTATAAATGTATGTACTTTATGTTATACATTATAGTTGTTATGAAAATTGTTTTTTTTTAAATAAAGATATGCCTTGCTGTAAGTAAATCATATATCATTTAGTAGGAGGAGAATATCCTTTTGAATTCAGGTATAAAGGTTTGCTATTCACCTGTAAAGTGACAACGCTTGTGTATCTCTGTGAAGGGGAGATAATAGGCTTTTTCTATATTTAAACCCATTAGTGAAATGCATGTTGAAAGATGAAAGCTTAATTTAAAATTTCATCTATTCATATAACTTGGTAATGAATAATATAACCATTTTATATGTATGACAAATGTGACAAGTCACGTTTATGGTGAAATTGATTACAGAGCTTAGGTCAAGTTGAAAGCTGCAAATGTGAACTCTAGAATGTGGAAGTCCTTGTCTCAAGTTAACAAATGATAGGACTAAGAGAAGTACAGAATAGAATGGCCTAAGCTAAAATGTACTTTAATGCTATGCTTTATGCAGAAGTCTAGCCATTACAAGCTCGCTGAGAACTAAGAACATTGTAATTCCCAAATTTTATAGACAGTACAGTGACTATGATATAGTACTCCCTGAACTGTGCTAGAAAAAAAATAGTAGCGTTTGGTCAATAAATAGAGAAAACTAAAATGTGTGTGTGTGTGTGTATATATATATATATATATATATATATAAAAAAAAAATATATATATATATATATATATATATATATAGTTCCCAATAATGCTAATATGTTAGCAAAGCCACAATGACATCAGTATATCTATTCTGTGTTTTCAGGATTTTTTTTTTTTTGTGTTTTTTTTCTTTCAGATTTTTTTTTTTTCATTCTTGAATTTTTTTTTTTTTTTGGTTTTTGATTTTGATTTTTGATTTTCAGGCTGTTGAGCTTCTGAATGAATGGGAATATATATATATATATATATATATATATATATATATATATATATACACACAGAGAGAGAGAAATAGGATCATAGGAAGTTACTAGGCTATTGGCCATGAGGCCCTTACGAGCCTAGCCAAGAATTTAGTCCATGTTCCAACAAGTCAGCACCTGATGTCACTGTCCAGCAGGAATCCCAGGGGTGTATTTTCTGTTCCCCATCCAGTAATCCAGGTTGCACTTAAAAAGGGTTAAAGAGGTACTCTGCTTGACGTGAAGAGGGAGTCTGTTCCACAAAAGGGTGAGTCTCTGGGACACAAATCTGTCCCGCCAAGTCCTGGTGCTGTCATAGACCAGGTTGAAGTCGCACGTGCAGGTTACTCGAGGAGCTTGACTTGTGGATATGCAGCAGTCTCATCAAGGCAGGGTCAGACATTGTTTTGTATGTCAGACAGAGGTCACCTCTGAGCAGTCTGTAGGTCTTTATCCTATCTGTGTATGGTAGATGTTTGAGGTCTTGGATTCTCCTGGTGAGGAACCTCTGTGGTCTCTCCAGCTGCTGCATGTGCTTTGTGAGGTACATGCCGAAATGGGCATTGTACTCAATAATAGGTTTTATAAGGGAGGAATACAGGGGTGTTATGACTGCATTGTCCCTAGATGAGATACCCTTACTAATGCGGTGGGTCATGTACAAGGATTTCTGAACAATGGAGGCAGTATGGTGGTCAAAAGTCAATTTGCTATCAACCTGGGTGCTCAAGTCCCTCATGACTGATTACATGCTTAGGACCTTATTATTAATGTAATAATTTGCAGGGATGTCACTCTCCCCAAAGGGGATGATGATGCAGTTTTTGGCATTCAATTTGAGGCCATGTTTCTGGCACCAGTCATTTGTTTGGATGAGACCCTCTTGGAGGATGTCCACATCACTAGTGGAATTGATGACAGCACCCAGCTTGCAGTCCTCTGCAAACTTGGTCAGCCATAGTCCACTGGTTTTGGCCTGCACCTCAGAAAAGTATATCCCAAACAACAAAGGCTCCAAGACCAAACTCGGGGGTACACCACTCGTTACGGGTCTACTGCTTGAGGTGGCTTCCCCTATTTTAACTAGGTGGGTTCTTTAAGTGAGCAAGTTTGCTACCCATCTGGTAACATATGGACTGATGCCTACTTGAGAGGGTTTATCTGTTATACCTGAGAGGGGGATAGAACTGAATGCTTTGGCCAGGTCAAGATAGGTGTTGTGCACCGTCTTCCCCTTGTCCATGGCTTTGGTGATTGTCTCAAAGAAGTCAAGCAAATTTAACAAGCACGACCACCCCTTGACAAAACCAAACTATGTGGGATCAAGAGTTTGGAGGTTTCCAATGTCATTATTAATGAGGTCCATGATAATCCACTGCATGGTCTTGCAGATTAGGCTAGTTAGGCTGATGGGTCTATAATTTCCTGGATAGGTGGATGCTTCACCTTTGTGCAAAATAATGACAGTGGCTGTCCTCCACTCAGCTGGGAAGAAGCTGGTACTCAGGCTTTGGTTGAACGGGGTACAAAATGATGCTGGAAGTTCTTGCCAGAGTTCATGTAGGATGCAGACTGGGATGTTACCGGGTCCCATGGAGGCCATATTTTTTGCCTTTGAGAAGCCAGTGATGACCTGCTCCCTAGAGATAAGGAAAAGGGGGCTGGTGCTGGGGATGTCATGATTTACTGAATGGGTCAGTTTTCTCTAAACCTGTCAGCTGTATCTACTGTGTTTGTGTATGTGGTGTTCTTGACCACCAGTTCTGAGCAGATCTGGGTGCTTCCTTTGAGATTGCGGACCTATGTGAAAAAGGTCTTATGACTGTCTTTAATAGATGTGGCTAATTTTGACTCAAAGTTTGCTTTGGAAAATTTCACTAGCGCTCTTATTTGCTTGTTCAGGCTAAGGAGAGATTGCTTCCAATTATGCACCTGCTCCTTCTTGGCCATGGAGAGCAATTTTGTTTTCCTTTTAGTATATAGTTTATTTATTACAGGTGTCCACCAGACAGGTTTACTCTTCTTTTAGGAGGATTTCATCCTGTTGGATATTCTTGATTCCGTGCAGCTATATAAATGCTCGTATAGTATTTTGGTGTAGGTTTGGACATATGTGCCAGTTCCTGTGGAGGTGGAGGGGGCTGTCAAGTTGTTTATACCTTCCCTCGGGAGGATGTAATCAGCTTTGGAGAAGTTTTTTTGTTTGATCCAAGCTGGGGTTGATGGGTCAGGAGATACTGACTTCAAAAGTAACCACCATGTGGGCGGATCTTACCAGGGATGATGACACTGTGGGGATGCTGCAGTGATTACTCTTGTTAGTCAATTCTAGGTCCAAGATATTTTCACCTCTTGGGGGGTGCCGACCGACTGGTCCAAGGCATTTGCATTAACAAAATCAAAGAATCTCTGGTCATTTGTGTTTTGGCATGAGTATTTCGTCCAGTCTATGGTTGGATAGTTAAAGTCACCAAGGATCAGGGTAAAGGGTTCAATCTTGATAGATTCATAGAGGTCCAGCTAGGTGGAGTGGGCAACTTGAGTCAAAGTTGGGGGCATATACCTAGCTGTGATTTGAATAGGATCTTGTCAGCTGTTAACTGCACCTGGAGTGTCTCCTGTGCATCATACTATTTGACCAGTGTGAAGGTGTGTATGTCTTTTATATATACACTTCTGCAACCTGGGCTTTAAACTGCCAGTTTCATATGTTAAGGTATCAGCAACATGTTATTGGATTGCTTAAACAGAAAATGATGTTGATTTCTGACTGTGTGGAAAATAAACAATTACAGGATTTAATGCATTCTGCTGAACAAGTTGGAAAATATACTTTGCAATGTGGTTTTGATTCATTAGAGGCCACTTGCAGGGCTGCTGTTACTGGGTCTGTGCTCAGAAGGCATGCTTGGCTTAAGAAACAATCTTTGCCTGATCATGTTAAAGCTAAATTGTTAGATGCACCCTTAAATCAGGACAGCCTGTTTGGCAACAAGGCTGTGGAAGTTCTTAAAAAGATAGAAGATAAAGCTAAATCTATGCAAACTGTTAAAGATTTCTTACAAGTTCAGCCTCCTAGATTTAGTAGGCACTGGCCTTCTAAGAATTGGTCCTTTCCAGCCCCTTCCGGGTCTTCTCAAGCCAAACCCAGACACAGCAAAAACCCCAGGTTTCAGTCTCAGGGAACACACAGGACTAAGCAGTGAGGGGCCTCCACTTCCAAATCTGGGAGTAATAAGACTCCCCACTATGGCAAACTGTCTCAATGACTTCCTTTTAAAATTTCCAAGCAGTTATCAACTGACTGCCCTTTGGGGGGGAAGATTGCTCTTCATGCAAAGAACTAGGAACTCATTACCCAGGACAAATGGGTTTTAAATATAGTGTCCCAGGGATACAGATTTCACTTCCATACGCTGCCAACACCAAGCGGGTGGCCAGACCTACCCCTAAATCAGTGGGCGGAGGCCCAAAAACAAGTACTGTCTCTCTTAAGCATGGGGGCTATTCAACTGGTACCAGTAGAGGAAAAGGAACAAGGTTTCTACTCAAGACTTTTTCTGGTACCCAGAAAAGACAGTTCATGGCGTTCTGTCCTGGATCTGTCTACTCTAAACACCTTTTCAGAGATTCCAAAATTCGAGATGCTGACTCTTCACCAATTACTTCCTATGCTAGGCAAAGATGCCTGGTTGGCAACACTAGATTTAAAGGAAGCATATCTGCACATCCAAATCAGGGAATCTTGCAGAAGATACCTACGCTTCAAAGCAGGCTACACGCACTATCAGTTCTCTGCACTGCCCTTTGGCTTATCTACTGTGCTCAGGGTATTCACAAAGTGCCTAGCTCCAGTTATTGCATTTTGCAGGCAAAGAAATATTCAAATATACCCATACCTGGACGATTGTCTAATTCAGGCAGAAAGCCAGGACATACTTTTGAATCATCTGGCCTTGGTACAAAGGGTTCTAACTTGTCTGGGGTACACCATAAATGAAAAAAAATCACACCTGGTACCCTGTCAACAAATTATATTTGTGGGAGCAAGTTTGAATACAACTTCCCAGATGGCCTACCTCACGCCAGAGAAACAAATTCATTTGACAACCTACTTCAAACAAGTGGCCACAAAATCCCTGCTATCTGCAAGACAAATACTGCAAGCCTTGGGGTTCATGGCTTCCTGTATTCTTCTAATTCCATATGCAAGACTGTATATGAGGAAACTACAGTGGTATCTAAAAAGCCTATGGTGTCAACATTCTCAGGATATAGAAGCAAAGATTCCTATCATACCTTGCCTACGCCTAGAGTTCCTTTGGTGGGCAGAGGCCTGCCACTAAAACAAGGGACTATCTTTCACACCACCCAAACCCTAACAACAGATGCATCAGACTATGCATGGGGGGCTCACCTGGCAGGGAAGTGGATTCAGGGCAAATGGAACCCAAGTCAAATGCACCTGCATATCAATCAAAAAGAAATGTTAGCTGTACAGAATGCTCTGACAGCCTTCGAGGACCACATTCTTCCAGGACAACTAATGGTAAAGACGGACAACACCACTGTTATGTGGTACATAAACAAGCAGGGGGGTACACATTCTTACCGCCTCTGCAAACTAGCCATGGCATTGTGGAACACAGCCTTTAGCTACCAAGTGCACCTACAAGCTCAATTCCTGCCAGGAAAATTAAATACATTGGCAGACGGACTAAGCAGAAACCTCACGGACCCACACAAGTGGAAACTGGAACAAAGGATTTTCAACATGTTGACAAGCAAATGGGGGATGCCCAGACATAGACATGTTTGCCTCTCACCAGAACTACCAGTTGGACAAATTTTGTACAATGACTCCCCACAAACAAGCCTGGAAAGTGGATGCTCTGTCCTTCAGCTGGAAAAACCTATCAGTCTATGCCCCCCCTCTGCCTCTGCTCTCCCAAGTACTACTAAAAATCAAACAGGACAAACCAAGGATGATTTTGATTGCTCCAGACTGGCCACGCCAACACTGGTACCCCCTCCTGCGCAGTGTGTCATGGTTATCCCCATGGCACTTGCCTCAGACTCCTTCCCTGTTGTCTCAGCAGGAGAACCAGATTCTGCACCCTCAGCTTCTAACACTGAACCTAGCAACCTGGCTAATTACCTAATCTCTCCTGTACCATCCCTCAGTAAACCTGTAATGGATATCATTTTAGAGGCAAGAAGGCCTAGTATTAGAAAATCTTATGCTGAAAAATGGAAAAGATTCTGTGCCTGGAACCAATCTCAAGGAATGAGCACAACAGTGCCCGATTTACCTCAGATTTTACAGTACTTAACTGAGATGCTTCACAAGGGCTTGTTTTTTCCCTCCATCAAAATTCACGCCTCAGCCATTTCAGCTCATTATAACACAGAACCTCCCCTATTCTCTCATCCACTGCTCAAGCAGTTCCTCAGAGGGGCAAAAAATATGAGACTACCCAGGATAGCTTCCAACCCCAGCCTGGGACCTTAACTTTTGTTTTGACAAACTCACTATCCCTCCTTTCTAGCCAGCTGCTACTGCAGAGTTAAAATTTCTTTCTTGGAAAACAGCTTTCCTTTTAGCAATCACTTCAGCAAGAAGGGTATCTGAATTACAGGCTCTTATGGCAATGGAGCCTATCATCTTTCATGCGGACAGGGTGTCCCTCAGAACCAATCCATCCTTCATGCCCAAGGTGATATGCAGTGTGGCTCTTAATCAGTCAATTCATTTGCCAACCTTCTTTCCCAATCCACAGAACAAAGGGGAATGGATACTGCATTCTTTAGATGTGCACAGACAACTCAGATTCTACTTGGACAGGACTAAACCTCAAAGGAAATCTAAACAACTGCTGGTGGCATTTGCTGCAGATGCAGAGGGGAAGGCTATTTCAAAGCAAATCATTTCTAAATGGATAAGCCATTGCATTCATTTCTGCTATAAGCACCATGGAAAACCTATCCCACAGGGGATCAGACCTCACTTCACCAGGGCTACATCTACCTCTGGAGTTCTTTACATACTTTCACCAAGCATTATCATTTGCCAATTTTCTCTGAATCCAGAGCTGGCTTTGCCACTGCAGTCTTGCAGGGCCTTATAGCTGGTCCTAATGCTATCTAATTTTCTCCTCTCATCCATAGCTTTGGGAATCTACCCAAATGTAATGACTGCAACAGTGAAACACAAAGAACATAGTACAGTTGTGTACACTTACCATAAATGTAGATGTTTGAGTGTATTCACTGTTGCAGTCCTAGTTACCCTCCCTCCAGCCTCCTAACTTCTTTTGGCTATACCTCTACTTTCCTTTACTAGGCTTAAAAGATTTTTGGTGTATTTGCTTTTTTGTTGGAGGTATAGCATCGTATTTCTATAGTTAATTGCTTCCCACTAGGAGGCACCTGACATCTGGGGCAAGAAAAACTGATGTAATGGCATTGGCTGCATGTTTTATACCCCTGATGACCTGACGTCATGGAAGAAGGGACAGTAACTGTCGCAGGACCCAAGACTTTGTTAATCAGGTTGACTGAGGGCCACCTCCAAGCAGATAACCCAAATGTAATGACTGCAACAGTGAATACACTCAAACATCTACATTTATGGTAAGTGTACACAACTGTACTTTTCTCTGCTGAAAGTGGTCTGAGGGCCTGTAGTGATCTCCGGTGTCAAATGAATGGTGTTGATGAGGTGAAGTAAAAGTGGATTCCCACCTTGACAATGTGTAGTGAGCTCTGGCATGACTCGTAGAGACAGGTGACTGGCCGCTGCCATAGAAGATTAAGGTCACAAGCAGTTTGTGAGTTACTTCCTGTGCTGCTTGCCAGGTCACAAGCAGTTTTTGAGTTACTTCCAGTGCTGCTAGTAGGTCACAAGCAGTTTGTGAGCTACTTCCTGTGCTGCTGGGCAGTTCACAAGCACGTTGTGAGCTACTTCCTGTGCTGCTGGGCAGGTCACAAGCAGTTTGTGAGTTACTTCCTGTGCTGCTAGGCAGGTCACAAGCAGTTTGTGAGTTACATCCTGTGCTGCTGGGCAGGTCACAAGCAGTTTGTGAGTTACTTTCTGTGCTGCTGGGCAGGTCACAAGCAGTTTGTGAGTTACTTCCTGTGCTGCTGGGCAGGTCACAAGCAGTTTGTGAGTTACTTTCTGTGCTGCTGGGCAGGTCACAAGTAGTTTGTGAGTTACTTCCTGTGCTGCTGGGCAGGTCCTAAGTAGTTTGTGAGTTACTTCCTGTGCTGCTGGGCAGGTCCTAAGTAGTTTGTGAGTTACTTCCTGTGCTGCTGGGCAGGTCACAAGCAGTTTTTGAGTTACTTCCTGTGCTGCTGGGCAGGTCACAAGTAGTTTGTGAGTTACTTCCTGTGCTGCTGGGCAGGTCCTAAGTAGTTTATGAGTTACTTCCTGTGCTGCTGGGCAGGTCACAAGTAGCTTGTGAGTTACTTCCTGTGCTGCTGGGCAGGTCACAAGCAGTTTTTGAGTTACTTCCTGTGCTGCTGGGCAGGTCACAAGTAGTTTGTGAGTTACTTCATGTGCTGCTGGGCAGGTCCTAAGTAGTTTGTGTGTTACTTCCTGTGCTGCTGGGCAGGTCACAAGTAGTTTGTGAGTTACTTCCTGTGCTGCTGGGCAGGTCACAAGCAGTTTTTGAGTTACTTCCTGTGCTGCTGGGCAGGTCACAAGTAGTTTGTGAGTTACTTCCTGTGCTGCTGGGCAGGTCCTAAGTAGTTTATGAGTTACTTCCTGTGCTGCTGGGCAGGTCACAAGTAGTTTGTGAGTTACTTCCTGTGCTGCTGGGCAGGTCCTAAGCAGTTTGTGAGTTACTTCCTGTGCTGCTGGGCAGGACACAAGTAGTTTGTGAGTTACTTCCTGTGCTGCTGGGCTTGATTTCCTCAGCATCCATCTACCTAACTTATGACTG
Organism: Protopterus annectens; assembly: GCF_019279795.1. Lineage (NCBI taxonomy): Eukaryota > Metazoa > Chordata > Ceratodontiformes > Protopteridae > Protopterus > Protopterus annectens. The sequence goes on along the minus strand of NC_056749.1, from coordinate 156,719,394 downwards.
TCTGAGCAGGTCTCTTAACTAAGCAGCGTTGACAGGCTAAGTCTGATAAAGGTTTATGTGGATCAGTACTTTACCCAGTCAAACAATAAAAACTAACAAGCAAACAAATAAGTAAATAAATGAGGCCACAGAAGGAGCCTATAGCTCCATCCAAAAGGGTTGATATCTGTGTTTGTGGCCCTCTGGGCTGGCTTGGTGCCTAACCATGCCAGGAACCTACCTTATCTCCATCCTGTTTTTCCTACCTTGTGTGTCATACACCACGACTTGTTCAATGTTTACTTCTCAACACCTCCACTTGCTCACCCGTTATATGTTTGTACCCGTCTACTGTCATCTCAGCCTTTTGTATATCTACCACATCTGTTTGTCTGAGTGTACAGCTTATCTTTATCAGTCTATCAATGCTACTTGCATTCCCTCACCATGTTTCACACCTATATTTATTTTCTGTATAATAAAAAGGGGGTCTATTTCTCTGGACAAAAAAATAAATAACATTCCCTATTCCATTTTACATTCTATTTGGTTATGCTTTTGTGTTTTCCTTTACTTTCCTGACTGTTTGATTTCTTCCATTTTGATATAATGAACAGGGAAGGGACCTTGGTATGCACGCCCATTGTGATGTGTCTCATGGTCACTATGTTGCTTTTCTTGTGCCAGACTAATATAAGATGCAGCTTTGTGATGCTACAGTAAGCACAAGTACAGAATGAGTACTTTGCTTAAATTGTGACTTGTATCACATTGGTCACAAGTCCTACTGCAGCACTACTCCAGCTGTAAAGCAGCCCAGTTCTTATTTCTCTGGTCAGCACTGTATTTCTGTGTAATTATGTAATGTTTTGGTTGGACTGTCAGCACTATTAAGTACAATAATGCAGTAACTCCCAATAGAAAAAATCTGGAAAAATGTTGCAGTGCACCCCTATACTGTGCACATGTAAAATGTGTGTGTGTGTGTGTGTGTGTGTGTGTGTGTATGTGTGTTTGTATTTATGCAAGCTTATGTATACAGGTATGTGTGCATGTGTAAATATGCTTAAATCTGTGTGTACATTAGCAGAGCTTTATATGTACATCACTGCTTGTATAGTCACATGTGCAAGTGTATGTACAGTTTTATGTGTTTGAGTATGTGTGTTTGTTGTGCATGTGTGACTCAGCTTGGTGTATGTGTGCGCATTTGCCTGGAGGTTGCATGTATATGTTTTGTATGGTGTGAAGTGAGATCATCACACGACATGTCATTCAGTTATTTAAATGATGTATCTGTATTAATACTGTTTGCTGGTTTTATTTTCTTCTCCATTTCTGATGAAACAAACATGAGACTCATTTTACTGTTATCCCAGCAATGTCATATGGTACAGTAGCATTCTACTGCAACACTTTTGCTAATTTCTCTGATATCATTCTTTTATCATTTTATTAGTCATATTTTTTCTTTGTAGGCAGTACACTAGACAGCATCTGACTATTTTAGGTATGTGAAAAAGTGCTACAGAAGTCAAAAAAGCTTCATTTGAAACGAAACTTTTATTTCCAGAGAGAAAGGAACTAGTGCTTTGTTCCTTTCTATCTGAAAATAAACATTAAGCTTTAAATGAAACTCCTTTGAGTTCTGCAGGACCCTTTTCATTTGCTCTGTCCTAGTATTTGAAGCAAAAAGGTGAGTTTGGTGATTTTTCTTCAATATTGACAGAGCCCATAAAACCCCAGGTACCTATTTCGCATTTATAGAGCTAAGGAGAGAGAGATGTTGATAAATATGCTTTTTTTTAAAAACATTTATTAACTGAGATATATTGCTTACAGCATTATGCTGAATATACTTGCTTTATAATAATGCAAATTAAACTTCTTCTAATATCAATAAAATATAATCTTTTACATCAACATAATAAAAACAATATTTCAATTAGATTTTTTTCACACTTGAATGAACAATAGTATGCCAACCATACAAGCATCCACTTTATACACTCTTTACATGTAGTTTTCAAATATTCATTCATTTCTTTCTTTCTGTTTTAAATGAAGAATTAAAATATAAAATCTCTAATGGGAATTTTAAATGTATCCTGTACTTTTAATCTCAAGACGCATGTGTCACATGTGTATCTAATAATGAAGAAACTTTTGAAGAACCAAAGCTAGGGTGAGGAAAAAGGGGGTAACTGTCCTAGGCATAAGCTGCCAGGGATGTCTGTGGTGTAGGAGTAGAGCAGTAGATATCGTGACTTGATAAATGAATGCTGACACTACATTTACAGTTTCAAGGAAAAGTGTTTAGTGTAAAGCAAGCGTGTGTGTGTGTGTGTGTGTGTGTGTGTGTGTGTGTGTGTGTGTGTGTGTGTGTGTGTGTGTGTGTGTGTGTGTGTGTGTGTGTGTGTGTGGTAATCATTGTAGCAAGCTGATCATTACACTTTCAGCAAGTAGCTTGCTACAGCCATTTTTTTTTTTTTTTTGCCAGATGAGTGAGATATTGTTCTGAGGTTTTGACCCAGATTTAGTTTTGACTGTGATTTGGATCCTAGTTTTAATATATACATTTCCTTTATCATATACTAATTTCACAAAGTCATTCAGTTCTGTAACTGTAGGTAAAGAGACTTTCAGCAATTTTCTTGAAATAATTTTCCTTCCTATGCAAACACTGGAGACAGATGGTTTATTTTTAAATAAATACATGTTGAATACATTAGCAAATTCAGAGATAAGCTCTCCAATTTCCTTTGGCTAAATGGGAAAACACCTTGAAATGTATGAAAAAAATAAACACTAAAGACACAGTCACATGACTAATTTAAAATTATATAAAAAAGTATACGTCGTATATAATTTTCCAGTAACGAAGCACCATAGGGGATGCTATTACTGTGACATAATAACTACCTTTATTGTTTTGAAATAGACAGTGAACATTACGTTGACTGTATGTTCCTTAAGGCACAAATGGAGTTTTATTCACTGATGATAGTTTCTGCAGTGACTGTTAAAAGAAGTCAGAGGAGGAGATTATGATGGAAACAAAAGCTCCTAATCTCCTGGGAAAAGGGTTTACATTAATGAGATGGCACCCACTGGAAGAAGATTATTGGTTTTACAGCTTTTTTTTCTAAACGCATGGAAAGACCACATTTCTTAACATATTATAGTACAAAACATGAGGAAAACAATTTTTTAGCAATCCAAGGAACTTGTGTTTTTTGTAATTCTAATGTTCCATAACAGCTACAGTGTTTGCATCTTCTTCCAAGGTAATTTACCTGCAGGATACACAGATGCTGTTTCTATCAGTGCAGGAAAAAAAAGTTTTTCATTTTTAATGAATGCAATGACAATGAGAAAAGATTTGCCCTGTGCTACAAATTCTGATATTAGTAGTAACATATAAATTAATTTTGATTCTGTAACATCAACAGATTTACAACAAATCTTTTCCCTTTGTTTCAGTTTTATCCCAGCTTCTGGCTAAGCTAATACTTTTCATCTTGTATCTGCTAGGCAGATCTGCAGTAATGCCAACATGTGCTTTTATATCCTCATACCCTGATAAAATGTGATTCACTCCATGGGACAATTAAGTGTTAGTGCTTCTCACTACATCTATGCCAGTGTCTGTCTTTCAGACATGAGCATTCAGACAAGGTGACCAGGCTACTATCGCACTACCTCTTGGATTATTAAGCTGGTAGTGGTCACTACCACATGTCACTTCCATCAGGGATTGCTAGTTAAACTTGGACTACTGCCCTGCTGTCAGCAGTTCACCCATCTCACCACAAAATTTATATTATTTTGTTTTTGTCTGATATTGCACTGGATTTACATACAGACATTAGGGTCTGAATGGAGAAATGATTAAATCAGCAAGCAAAGGAGAGTAGTGTTGCTAGAACTGAATTCATCCAAGTCTTAATGAGTACTTTCATGAGGTAGACCTTGTTTTTACAAATTTTCAACAAGACTGATATATATATATATATATATATATATATATATATATAGATATATGTATATATATAGATAGATACACACTGTATTTTATATAGCATATATCATGGACAGAAGGAGATTAAAAAAAAAAAAAAAAAAAAAAAAACTATGTGCTCCAGTCACAGGATAAAAAAGTGTCCAGCTCTGGTGCCAGGACTGGAAAAAAATTACAATGTAGATTCCTCAAGACATGGAAATATTCCTACAGCGGGGTTATGCAAGGCACAGGGAGAGGATACCCCCCCCCCCCATTGCAGAAGGTAGTAGCTCACAAAAAGTGACAGGCCAGAAAATAGCCATAAATGTGATAGAGTGGACTACTGGGGATAAAGAAGAAATAGTGCATTGTTACTAGTATGCAAGAAGCCCAGAATTTCCAGACAGAAGATATTCAAAACTATTAAGAGAGAAATTAGAGGAAAGAAAAATACTTGCACAAGAAAAAAATGTCAAAAGCTTCAAATGCAAATTTGTATTCATTAATACAATAGATCCATGAGAAACATTATGCAGACCGAGAAACCTTGGGCCATTTGGAAAAAGAAGTGACAGAGGAAGTGCAAAATATAAAAAAACAAAATCTAGAGAATTTTGAAAGTTGTAAAAAGGAGACACGGAAAAGGAAGAGAGAGATCTGATATCGTAGAATATTTGTGAAAAGTAGAAAGACAAACAAAATAATACAAAGAAAACAGTTCCAAAGATATTTGAAGAAAAATACAGGCAAAGGTACCCAGATATGGAAAACTTCACATTGCAAAAAATAAGATTATAAAGGGGAAACATAGAACATAAGATTAGTAAAGTATATGTTAAACAAATACAAGCAGCTGACGTTATGGAATACCTATGAAGTGAAGGATTGAATGTAGAAAATTTAACACAGGTTATGCCACAGCATGATGGAACAATGAGTCCCCAAAGTAAGGACAAACAGGGTGAGTGGGAGACATACAAAGAAGAAATATGGACATTGGAAAGAAAACGAGATTTAATATGGTAAAATAATTATGCAAAGGAGAAAGTGAAACTAATCAGTAAAAAAATATAGTAGCAAAGATATTTGCAGCTGATGCAAATAGCCTATCCTGTCAGTATTCTTATAAACCAAAGCATCTCAGAATCATATGTCCCCAAACTCTGGAAAAAATCCATTATTACTCCATTACACAAAGGTGGTAGTACTAATGATCTCTCAAACTATTGGCCCATCTCTCTACTGTCACCACGATCAAAAATCTTAGAAAAGTGTGTACATGCTCAACTCCTCAAGAACCTCTGTGACAATGGTCTCCTTGCACCCACCCAGCATGGATTTCGTCCAGCACACATTACCACTACAGCTTTATTCTCTTTCACTGATACTGTGAATAAAGCTGGTCTATTAACTACAGTAATCCTGTTAGACCTATGTATGGCTTTCAACACATTTTCACACCCCGGTCTGCTGCTAGGTTTACAAAAACTAGGATGCTCCCCCTAATTCTCTAACATGGTTTTCTAGCTACCTAAACAACAGAAAATAATCTGTCAGATGGCAAAATAAACAATCTGATTACCTGGCCAATAACATAGGAGTGCCCCAAGGTTTTTTTCTGGGGCCTCTCCTTTTCAATATGTTCATTAATAACCTTCACAAAGCATTCAACAAAGTACGTAAGTCCAATATGCCGAAGGTTCTCCTATTATCTCTTCTTCCTGCAACTTCTTGGATCTCCTTAGAATTACACAAAATATCCTTACCTTCACAGAAACATGGCTAAATGATGCACGAGTACTGAACCCCCTCAAAAATCTACGCTCCTACTTTTCTCAACAAAATCACCAACCTCCGACTTTAAAATAGATTCACTAAACAATACAGAAATAGAACTAGTGAAGACAGCTAAATTATTAGGCATAAGTAAAAAAGACAAACTTGCCTTCGAACAGCATATTTTTATGCAATCAAAAAAACAACACATCAAGCTAGGCAAACTTCATAGACATACACTTTGTTTAGATAAACCAACCAAACTAAACTTGCAAACACCCTACTTATCCCTTCCCTCCTTTACAGTAGTTCTGTTTTCACCAATCTTCACACATCTCTCAGTAACAAACTGCAATCCCGTTACTTACTGTACAATAGCAACATTTGCCTTTGGATGCCACACCACACAAACCACTGTCAGGCCATGTTGGAATTAAATTGGTTGGAACTCCCCCATTACTTACATTACACTGGACCTACTGTTGCCCACAGACTGATTTATAAACCAAGCAACTGCCCTGCACTTCATCCTATCCTACAGTCCTATATCCCTACCCAACATTTTCGGTCTAACAAGACACAGCTTTTAAGTTTATCCAAACCCAACAAAAGAGCAGGACAAAGTCTATATTCCTACTTCTTTGCTGGTTATGGAATGCCCTACCTTCCTCAGTGACGCAACTAGACTCCCTAAAATCCTTTAAAACTGCACTAAAATGCCACTACCTCAATAGTCATATCTGCTCCTGCCCACAAAAGTCTAAGCCACCTTAAACAAATAGAAATATAACTACTTCTCCTTTGCTTTCCTGTCCTCTCAAATTCTAAATAACTTTCTGTACATTATCTAACATATTCTGATCTCCCTCTGGGAAAATGTCTTAAATCCCATAACCTTTTAAAACAATCTGCCTAACTTGATTAAAAAATCAGCTGTATGTGAAAGCCTTTGGTTGTTAATTGCTGCATGTTATATATTAATAGCTAATATGACTTTTTTTAAACCTATGTCATTGTATATTTTATCTTTAAAGTTCTCGGCAACAAGTATCTCTGTGGAGCTTTTCTCCAGGGACCTCCACTGAAAATGGGTTTCTAACTTTTTTAGGCAAAGTTCAAAGGACAAAACCACCACCATAACAGGTACAAGCATACAAAATCTGAAGGTAATGCTACTCAATGCTAAAAGTCTAAACCTCAAAATGCACTCTCTCGAGGCACTCCTAAAAATAGAGAACATTGATATCTGTGCAGTAACTGAGACCTGGTTCAAGGCTCCAGAGAGCAACCCTGCAATACCAGGCTACAACTCTTAACACACTTTTCAGCCACCAAACCAGGATCGAAACACTAAAGGTGGAGGAGTGTCCATATTCACCAAGGATATTCACACCACCAGGTTAGTTGCCCAACACAATGTGTCTGAAATTCTCCAGGTGCAACTAACACTAGGTAAGACTGCAATCCAAATTGTAGCTTGCTACAGATCCCCCACCATGCTACAAGATTCTCACTACACCTTTCTAAACATACTGGAAAATATTAATATACAACCAATCACCCTAATACTGGGTGATTTCAACTGTCCTGCCATTAACTGGGAAAACTACTCGTGCACCAACACCTTTGCCCAACGGTTCTTGGAATTCATAAATTCCAATGCCCTGGATCAACTAATCCATAGTCCCACCAGGGGCTCCAATATCCTAGACCTGGTCATTATCAACATGGGAAATCGATGCTCCATACCTATGGTCACTCCCTCGTTGGTCAGGTCAGACCATAAGCTAATCACCCTTAACATCCACATCCCACCCCAACCCCCCAGTAAGGAAACCTCCATAAAAAACTTCTCCAAGGCTAACTTCATGCTACTCAAGTCAGAAGTTACAAACTTCATGACACCCATGCAGACGGGAACTGAAAGTTCGACTGCTGAGTCCTACACTAAGGCACTGTACGAGCACATCCACTCATGCATGAATCGTGCCATCCCAAATAGAACCAAGATGCTCTCCTCCAAAAAAGGAAGCCAATCTGGTGGTCCCCTGCCATAAACAAACTTTACAACAAAAGGAAAAAACTGTTGCAGAAAAGAGGAAAATCCCAGGATGCAAAAAACTCCCTTACCAGCCTCAGTAAGAAGCTGAGATCCCTCATAAAATCCTCCAAAGCTAGTTACGAAAATAAAATTGCCAAACATTCCAAAGATAACCACAGGGCATTCTATAACTATGTCAAGAATCTAAATGGCAATGCTCAGATCTACTCTGAGCTATAACAGAATGGCATTGAATATACTGATCCCAAGGATATTGCCAATATCCTGGAAGATCGATTCAGTGTCAACTTCACCCCCCTCTCACCCCCGAAATGGCCCAGCTCAATACTGGAAGATTGCCAAATTCTGGTAATAACGGCCACACAGGTAAAAAACACACTCTCCAAAGCTAAGAATACAGCATCCATGGGACCAGATGACATCCCGGGCTGTTTACTACATGAACTACAAAATGAACTGGCACCTCACCTAAGTGTCATGTTTAATCATACCCTCACCTCAGGCTTTGTGCCCACTGAGTAGCGCGCGGCTACAATTATCCCACTCCACAAGGGGGGATCCACCTTGGATCCCGGGTACTACCGCCCCATCAGTCTGATGAGCCTGATCTGCAAGGCCATGGAATGTATTATCATGGAACTTATAAACAAAGACATTGGCAACCTTAAAAAAACTGGACCCCACCCAGTTTGGGTCCATGAAGGGCCGATCTTGTCTCCTGAACCTCATTGACTTTTTTGAATCAGTCTCCAGAGCCATGGACGATGGTAAGGCAGTCCACACAGCCTATCTGGACCTCGCCAAGGCCTTTGACCCCATCCCCCACTCTGGAATCATAGATAAACTTACTAAGCTAGGCATTAATCCCTACGTCACTCGATGGGTTGCCAACTGGCTTACTGACAGAACCCACACTGCAAATGTAGCTGACTCCAAATCCAGCTCCAGACAAGTGACAAGTGGAGTACCTCAGGGTACTGTCCTGGGACCTCTCTTGTTTGGCATCTACTTCTCTGAAGTACAGGCCAACACTAAGGGACTCTGGCTAACAAAGTTCGCAGATGACTTCAAACTAGAAGCCATTATTGAATCCCCAAATTATGTGGATACTCTAAAAAAGGGCCTTACAGAAACAGATGCTTGGTGCCAGAGCCATGGGCTCAAGCTCAATGCCAAGAAATGTATAGTTATCCCCTTTGGGAAAAAACATGTACCCGTGAATTATCACATAGGTGGCAGTACACTAAACACCAAAAATGTGATAAGAGACTAAGGGACACAGGTGGACAGTGGTCTCACCTTCCAAAACATCGCCACAACAGTCAGGAAATCCTTCTATGTGGCACACCTCATCACTAAGGGCTTTTCATCCAGAAAAATGGAGGTCATTGTCCCACTGTACTCATCCCTCATTAGACCCATTATAGAATACAATGCCCCATTTGGTATGTGCCTCTCAAGACATCTGCAACAACTGGAAAGGCCGCAGAAATACGTCACTAAAAGAATCACAGGCCTAAAGCAGATGCCCCATGCTGACCGCCTTAAAAAACTCCAGCTATACTCTGTCACATATCGTCTACTCAGAGGTGATCTCTGCTTAACATACAAGGCCATGTCAAACCCAGAGCTGTTGGACATGCTACACTTAAAGAAATCCCAATCCCTCAGAGCCACATGCTCCAGGAATCTAAATCTTGTTATCACAGTAAATAAAACATGCTGGAGGGATAGGTTCCTGACCCAGAGACTCCCCAGACTCTGGAATAGACTGCCCATACATGTCAAGCAGAGTGCCTCTTTGGCCCTCTTCAAAAGGAACCTTGATGATAGGATGGGAGAAAGGAAATCATCCCAGGGATCACATCAGTCACCCTGCTAGACAGGGGTCCAGGAAAGTAAATAGTGTGGGAAGAAATAGTCAGGGAATTGTTATGGCTAGGCTTGTATAGGCCCTAGGGCCGATAGCCTAGTTCCAACCTATGAACTTAACCCAGTGAACTTTCCCAGTCAAAAAATGTCAATAACTAAACAAATAAATCAGTTTGAAGAGAAATACAGGCAAAAACAATTGGGTATGGAACGTTTACAATACAAAAAATAAGAAAACAAAGGGGAAAGTAGAAAAGAGAATTAGTAACAGAGAAATTAAAGAAGTAGAAACTGAAGTTATGGATTACCTGCAAAGTGAAGGATTTAATGCAGAAAATCAATTTGATCACTTGCCTCATAAATATACTCTGCAAGCTTCAGTAAGAAGCCAGTACAAAAGTTCAGTTGTGGCTGCACAACAAGGGAAGAAGCAGGAAACAGTGGCAGTTATGACACAGTCAATGTTGAGGAGTAATAGTCCAGTGAGTTGCCGTATGAAAGAGCAATGGATGCACACAGGATGCAGCTAAAACAAATATGCCACAGGAAGATGTTCTGGAACTTTCTATAGAATGCCTAATGGAAACAGAGCCCTGAGAATGTGCATTCAGTGTAGAAGAACATGATCTAAGGGAACAGCTGCTTGATTTAATAGAGATGGAGAGACATATTTAAGATTGATGAATGAAATAAAGAAAGTCAGTAAGACCCAAAATGTTAGAAGTCTGATAAAACAAATGAACACTGTAATCAAGACTGTTAATAAAAATTCATCTCATATAACATAAGTAAATAGGATATATTACTGTGCAGCTAAATTAATAACAGATAAAGTCATACCACAAAAACACAGAGAAATATAGGAAAGGAAAAGAAGAAATCAAATGCCATCATGAATGCATCAGATAAGGAAAACTATAAAGCAGTTAAGGGAAGAAGTATCATTGTTAGAAGAGACAGAAGAGAGAACAGAGTAACAAAAATACTTGGAACCACAGACATGATAAAAGTGATGCTCAGTATCACAACACCAGAGTGTATCTTACAGTACTGCAGATAATAAACTAAACATGTCAGCACAGGCAAAACGACTTCTAGAATATATGCAGATAAATGTATAGTAAAAATACAAAATAAGCAATTCATTGATGATTCAAAAAAGTTTTATAGAGAATTGGGAAACAAAGCAAAAGAAATAGAAACACCACCAAAAAAAAGAAGAATTAGAAACATTTAGGAGAAATATCTTTGAAGATCCTGAGGAACATAACAAAGATGCAGAATAGATAGAAAAAGTAAAAGAAACAGTAAGAAGTTCAAATGTCCAGAATGTGAAATAGGATAAACTAATGGCCTGAGAAATGGACACAAAATAAAGAAAAGCTGCTAAATGGAAAACACAAGCCCAAATGCAGTACCTATCTTCTGGCTAAAAGGTATTAATATCTTTAAATGAAGATTTAGCCCAGAGTAAGAACTCCTTATATACGCATCCAGAACAGACACAGAACAAGTTAACAACATGAAAAATTATGCTCATCCATAAGAGTGAACATGTTAGCTATCCTAACAACTATAGAACAATAACTTACCTTCCAATGATGTATAAACTATATACTGGAATTAAAAGAAAACTCAATCATGGTAATAGAACAAAAGGGTAACAAAAGAAAATCATAAGGAACAAAGGATCTTTTTGTTGTTAAAATAGATTCCTCCCTTTTTACAATTCTCCATTATGACATGGATAGATTATATAAAACATTTGACAGTGTCCCACATTTGCGGATAAAGGAATGCTTACAGATTTATAAGATATACCCTGTACTGATCAATTATATTACCATGACCAGGAAGCAACGACAAACCACTTTGCAGCTAAGGCATGTTAAAGGACAAATTATTGTCTCAGAAATAAAAATTTAATGGGGAATATTCCAGGATGTCTCTTTGTCACCGCTGCTCTTTTGTTTTGCCCTTAATCCAGTAAACTTTCTACTTAGCAAATGAGGTTGTGGTTATAGTTTGGCTCCAAGAAAATAACAGAGAGTAAAGATTTCTCCTTTTTCTGTGTATGATTTAAAACTGTGTACTTTATCAGATGAGGAGCTGAAAGCACAATTGCAAGTGGTCAAAACTTTACCAAGTGGTATGTGAGTGTCATTAGGTCTTGATAAATATGCAAAAGCAACATTTAAAGCTGGAAAGCTGCAACACCAAGAAAATATGTGTCTGGGACAGGAATGTGATCTAAAGGATCTTGTGCTGGAGGGAGTGTATAAATATTTGGGAACTGATGAAGGATCGAAAATAAAACATGAACAAATGCAAACAAAACTCAGTAAGGAATATTTTTAGAAGACTAAACTTAGTATTGAAAACAGCCCTGACATCTAGGAACAAAGTCCAAAATATAAAGTAATTTTCTCTTTCTGTTCTAACTTACAGTTTTGGGGTGATTTGACTGGCCACAAATGGTACTGGATCAGTTGTCGAGGAAAACAAAAACAAAAAAATGCTTCACACTTACCAAATGATATACATGCTTACCAAATGATATATAAAAATCGGGTCTATATTATAATCGCAAAAGCTATCTTTTGCAAATACATGTTCATCAACACATAAACGTCGAAGAATGAGAACAGAGAAGTACCAAAAGAGCGAAATGGAGAACGCTGAGTGCATTCCCAGAAGTAACAGCACCATACAGGTAAGGTAAACCTAACTGTACAAACCTTTGCAGGGGGCAAGCCCCCCCTGCACCCCCCCTACTTATATATACCAACTCCGAGACTGCACTACAGTGGGGAATAGGATTAATTTCCTCATCCCCACGATCACCCTGCTAGCCAAGAAAATCTGTTCGGCATTCTCCATTTCGCTCTTTTGGTACTTAGCTGTTCTCGTTCTTCGGTTATGTGTCGATGAACATGTATTCATGAAAGACACCTTTTGCGATTCTGATATAGGCCCATAAAAATCAGTGTATACCAATATTATATATTGTGCATTCTGAAGGAGGTGTTGGCCTCCTCAAAGCTGATTACATGTATAGGTCTATAATCGTAGGAGTGCATACATATCTGCTAACTATACCATATACAAACATAGAGAAATTTTTAAATCATGAGGAGAACAAGTCTAAGATGGCTTCTCTGCTTAGTTTAAAAGAAGCATATTGATGTCAAGTAGGAATAGAAATCAAACCAGAAGTGGACAAAAATCAGGCATCAACTGAATGTTACAGAAAACAAAAGAAAAAGAACACAAGGAGAAGGAGCAGATGAGAAGCTAAGAAATGTGGAAAAGGCATAAAATGACATTTGAGATGGACTAAATGGTGGGTGCATTTTTTTAGGAGCTGCAGCCATTAATGGATTACAGTACTCTACCTGAGCTGGTAAGATACCTAGTAAGAGGTGAAGTATTGGTATTATGGTATTCAGCTTGGTGAGATATAGGAGCAGACCCATTTTCTCTCAGGTGACATTTTAATTGTTTTTTGAAGAAATATGCATTTTGGTTTGTTTTTAGTGCTAGAGAGGCATAGAGTTCCACAGTTTTAATTTTTTTGAGTATAGGGAGTTCTCTGCTGCATTGTAAGATGTTGTTATGGTGAGCAGAGATTAGTCTTTTGATCCCTTTCGGGTGAATAGAGTTTTATGATGTTTTATGGTTGGACAGTTGTCTGGCTTATACAAGATTTTGTGTTCAGTAACAAGTTGTGATTGAGATAGGTAATAGGGTAGTTCTAGTCAATTAAATTGCCTAAATGCTAGATGGTGGATGGCCAGTAGTGATGGTTCATGGCAAATCTGGTGCTTTCGTTGTAACATTGTTTAAACGTTGCCATCAATGTGGCTTGCAGGTTACTGAAAATGGGGAAATGCAGAAATCATGCAGTTGAGAAAGCAGTACATAAGTACATGTTATGTTTTTTAGCTTCATTAGTGAGGAATAATTTTACTCTAAATAAATACCCTAGTTCTGGTTTGATTTTTATGGCTTAGTTAACATGTTGATCAAATTATGACACCTAGAAGTTTAGCCCTTTCAGTTTGTTTGTTTGATCTTAGTGTTGTTAAAAGAAGAGATGGTGGTAAAATATGTCTTTTGATTTAAGAGGAGTTTGGGACTAAATCATTTTATTTTATTAGGATTTAGTAGGGGTTGAGATTTCTTTACTCAATATTCAATAGAGGAGAATGCAATCTGGGTTATAGTTGACATTCTGTTAGTGTTTTGGTGAGCACATCGGCATAGAGTCATCAGTATATTGCATTATAGTGGCTTGATCTCCCAGCAGTATGAAGATCATTAATGAAGAGTTTAAAAAGCAGGGGACCTATTATGAAGCCTTGCAGGACTTACATTTTTACTGGGAGTAAAGTAGGGATATAATGCTTCAATTAACTGCCTAAACCCTGTTTGATAGGTAGCTATGGAACCAATGGAGAGAGGTATCAACTAGCCATATTTTAGAGAGTTGGAGTAAGAGGTTTTCATGGGATACAACATCAAAGTCTTTAGATAAATCTTAGAAAAGTGTAGAAATTGCATTTCTCTGTGCATTTACAGTAGAACTGAATTGAAACAGAGCATTAATATCACTGTGGTGAGCCTTAAAGCTATACTGGATGGGGAAGATTAGCTGATTTTCTGACGAGTAGCTGAGAAGCTGAGTATGCATGCATTTCTCCAGTACTTTAGATATGGGGGGTAAGAATGGCTATCAGTGCATACTTAGAGAGTTTCACTGAGGTGCCTTCTTTTTGCAGGGTAGTATAAACCATTTTTTCCATATGGGTGGACAACATTTTCAAAAATGAGCTCAACAGAATGGAGATGGGATAGGCTATGGCATCTGCTGCCATTTTAAGGTACTCACTTGAGAGGTTGTGAGATGCAGATGTAATAGGTTTAATTTTAGAAATAGTTTTTTAACAGTAGCAGTAGGGACTGGTTGAAGAGAGAAATGGTCTAGTGATATTGGGTTTGATTTAGTCTGGTTAGCTGCTGATTATAGATGTGACCATTACTTTGTGGTACGTTTTTGCATACCTTTTTCACTGAAATACTCAAAACGCAACAGGATGTTCTCAGACTTAAAAGGAGTCTGGTACTTGCAGCCTGTGAGGAACAAAGTGTTTTCTTTTGAAAAGGCTTGTCATACATTCTTCAGAGAAGTAGAATGCAGTTATTAACAGTTATAGGTGTTTCATATGTTCAAAAATATATTCAAGGGGTTTGTATTTATTATTTATTTACTTATTGACGTTTGTATACCAGGAAAGTTCGGTGGATAATTTTATCCATTTTAGTGAAGGCCTCGAGAAAAAAGTTTCACAGATATAAGAGCAGAAAAGTCATACGCATATGTGAAAACTGACACCATATTACAATATACCATAAATTCATAGATTAATACAAATGTTAGTACACATTTGATAAGTAGAATAATATACATATACCACTGGTAAAACAAGATAAAATCATTATTTAATATTTAAATGTGTTGACATGTTACAAGTGAGTAAGTATACTACTCACTTATAAAGCAAATGTCAGAGCGGAACATTCAAACAGTCAAAGAGGAAGAGGAGAGGAAGAGAGGTGGGAGTGAGAAATAAGTACTTTTAGAAGTAATAAGTGGAGCACAGTGGGGGGGCAGGATAAATAAGGATTAAAAGCAAAATTAAGAGAGAAATCAAAACAAGGAAAAGGAAAGAGACAGTGTATAAAAGTATTAAAGGATTAGAGCTGAAATTATCAGCCAGGAAAGCCAGGAGTTAGAAAGGAATTATTTTATTTGCAGACTAGACAGAATTATGAAATTTTACATCTCACAGTAGATTATAATGATATGCCATAGACTGGCAGCCAGTAGAAAGAATCATTAAAACATTCTTTCTTTGAGGGCTGTGCAAGTAGGAAGATATCCGCCAAGACAAGAAGACAGATGTAGAGATATCTGATCTTCAATAGGTCATGGAAAATGATTACTTGCAACTCTTTTGGTGTCTTATACAAGTACATTTGATAGAAAATCTATAAGAAATGCATCACTTTGGTGCCTTATACAACTACATTTGATAGAAAAGCTATAAGAAATGTATAAGAAAAGAAAAATGCATTGTAAACATATGCTCTGATATTTTTAAACCCAAATAAGAGTTTTTATCTGAAAACACTGTGCTGGGATAAATATATTAGTCTACAGGAGAATATTGGAAGTCGTACACAGTTATATGATTCTTATAATGGACTATGACATTTTCCACCTTTGCTAACAGAATGGAACATACTCTTGCGGAATAAGGCCTGGTTTTACAAAGAAAAGAAGCAAAGAAACAGCCTGAAAGGCTTGACCTTTTCATTTTCTTGTTTGCATGTACAAGTACAAGTCATTTGCTTAAAATATTTAGAATACAATACTTGCTATAGCAATATAATTAGGCAACCTTATTGCAAACCATTACATCGCAAGATGATCCATAATTGGCAGACAGAGTCCCCTAATTCAAGCATTAATTAATGAATTCATTCATTCATTCATTCATTGTACTTCAGTACAGGGTTACAAGACAACCAGGAAATACCACATGACACAGTGCATTCGGGGCTGTAAACGGACACAGGATGCCAACAAATAACAGTACATATGGACAAACATACACGCTCAACGCTCAGTCACTCCCACATGGCATTTGCATCTTTAAACCGCTTGGATACCTGACTTATAGTACATATATTTGATGTGGCATGAAGCTAGGGGACCAAGCAAAAATGAATGCAGGCATAAGCAAAGATGTACTTACTCCAGAAAGAATGCAGCCTAGCCAAGAAAGAAGCTAACTGGAGAAATGTTGTGCAAAGTTCCATTAAATCATAGGATCATAGGAAGTTACTAGGCTATTGGCCGTGAGGCCCTTATAAGCCCAGCCAATAAAACACCACTGCCAAATACTGAACCCAGAACCTTCTGATCTACAGTCAGCTCAACACACCACTACACCAACTCAGCTCTCTATATAACATCTCAAGTAATACCGTCTGTAAGCTAGACAAATTTATTCCCTGCATCTAAAATCAGCAAATACTATCAGTCGTATAAAATGTATACATTGTTTCTAATATTCTGACAGAGAACCATCTTAATTAGCCATGTTATTGAATGGCACTATGATTATCTGCAGAATGGTGTTGTATTGTTGTATCAGTGGTGGTGTAAGGTGGTCAGCTACAAAGGAGGTCTAAAATCATCTATGCCTTTTAATCAGTCAGTCTCTTCAAGCAAAGTCTATTACATTTAATCTATTTTAGTATAGGTGATGTCCAGGGAAAATAAAATATAAAGGAATTAAAAAAAAATGTAAAAACAAAACAATCACAACAGAAAGAACTATTGTCTTTAGTATGTGTAGAATTTAAGCAACTTTAAGCAAATCCTTTTTTTAATATTGTAGAATGGTAGAACATTCGCTTAGAGTGTTCATTCACCGTTCCTTTTAAAAAGCAGTTTAGCTCCCTGACTCAAATTTAATTTGATTCAGCCAGAGGTGATATACTTGTATACATTATGATTTCTACTGCTTTTCTCTTTCAGCTGTCACAAGGACATTCTTCATAGTCTTTCACTTAACCACTTTAAGGGAAAAATATAGATTTGTGACAGGTACTCAAAACACTACAAAGTAAGTACCCCTCCCCACATTTCCATTTTTATTTGCTGTTTACCTGTGTTATTTTCTAACATTAATTATTATATTACCACACACATTTCAGCAAGTCTATTTATAACATGTAAGTACTTCTCTGAAAATCTATGATGTTTGAATACCATAGGCTAAAATACAAAATTACTTCATTTATTTATGTATTTCCACATGAGATGTTAGACTGCAAAGTTAGCTTCTGCAGTTAATCATCAAAAAGTATTACAAGGATGCATATAACAATGGAAATAAAACAGCATAAAGGCACAAGACAAATAGATTGCTTATAGAAATTATTAAACAGTTATTGATCATTGACGTGGCATCTGTGATATACAGGCGGTAGACGTACAACAATCAGTTGTAAGGGAAAGGAGCTTAGTGTTAATAATGAACATCATACTGTATTATATATGCTGTATGTAGAAGTCAGTTATAGGACTATGTTAAAGGTACACTCACTAAAGACTGAGACAATTAAATTTGGTAAAACAGAATGGAAACTTTTATATTTTTATATATATATATATATATATATATATACACACACACACACACACATATATAATATATATATAAAATCAAGGATGTTCAGCTCCTGAATAATGACATAAACTACAATGGTGGTTGCATAAGTATCTCCCGAAGTGGTTGCATACCTGGTATATTCCTTACAAGTATTTCCCCAATTGGTTTCATATCTGGTGTACTCCACAGAAGAATCTCCCCATCTGGTCACATATTTGGTGTATTTATTTTTTTATTTTACATTTGGTTACCGGGAAAGTCCGACTGGACAAATGTCCTTTTTCAGCAGAGGCCAGGGGAGAAAAGCTCCACAATTACGACACATAACATTTGAACATGAGTTTGACAAATACAATTTAAACATTATTAAAATATAGAAGAATACAAGTGACATTGTTTATGAAATTACAACATAAACAATTAATGGCAGCATTTATAGAGAATAAGTTTATAATAGAGCAGAGCCAGTTAAACGTAGGACACTTAAAGTTAGAGAAGCTGTTTGCAGTTATGCTGGAATATTCAAATAGACTTAGTGAGGCTCATATGATAGTAGCTATAGTAGGTAGAAGTAAGACAGCAATAGGTTTAAAGAGGGGAGACGGGCATTGATCTAGCCTGAGCTGCCACAGTTACAGAGGCATGTTCCTGCCAGTTGTGTCTTTATTGAACTTTTGAAGTGTACTAAGGAGTTACTACTTGCTATATTGACCGGTAGGGAATTCCATTTTTTGGCAATGTAATAACAGAGGACAGATGCTCCTGCTGTGTTGTTTGCTTTAGTTACTTTGAGAAGGGGTTTATTATCTGATTGCAGCACCCTGTTGCTAGTGTATGGTTGTATTAGAGTTTGAAGTGACAGAGTTTTATCCTGATGCTACATAATTCTGTGGGCTAATGTAAGTTGGTTGTAAAGGTGAAGCTGGGGAAGTTGAGGGTTGTTTTGGTATTTAGTTTGCATGTTATGATAATAGTTTATTTTATCTTGCCTCACCATATTTTTGGATTTGTTTCTTAGTTCTAGGTACATTATTTTTGAAACTTGCAATCTATTTTGTTGCCATTGGGCCCAAGCTTTATCTCTGTTTTTAGGAGGATCTAGTCTCTTTAGTCAGCCAAGGAGCATAGGTGGATTTAATTCTGATGGTTTTGGGGGGGGTGTACAGGAGTTGTGGATGTTTAGAAAGGTTGAAGTGAAGAGTGCCCTCAAAGTTAAGTATCTTGAGAGGCTTCCAGTTACATTTTTCTAGGGTTGATATAACATTAATGCTTTCAAAGTTTCCTTTATCTCCCTTGCATGTAGTGGGTTTGGCAAGAGTTGAGCGTTGTCTTATCAGGAAAGTTGGTAGGTGACCACCCAAGCTGTTTGGAGCCAGAGTGATAGGTTTGGGTTGGTCTATTTATCAAAATCCAGTCAAGGATTGACTGTCTATTGGTTGATTTATCATTTCTTGTGGGTGTTTTAATGGTTTGAAAGAACCCATGGAGGTCAATGTATTTTGTGGGATTCCCTGAATTACATGTTTGCCAGTCTATGTTTAAGTCACCCATAATAAGTTTCCTGAGGCAGTGTCTCAGAGACCCAGTTAAGTACGTTTTCTCTCTTGGTATATTATTACTGGGTGGAATCTAACATCGAATTATATTAATGACCTTTTTGGAGTTAAGTTTAAGTCTAGAAATGATAAGTTCAGTATTGGAAAAGGCAGGGTAGTGGAGTTCCAATGTTTCAACTGCAATGTGATTTTTAAATATTGCTGCAACACCACCACCCTTTCTGATTTTGCAGTTGTTACATAGTATATTGCATCCTACAGCTAGGATTTCATTGTTACTGGTGTCAGGTTTTAGCCATGTTTCTATTAATAGGACTATAGCTGAGGAGTACATTGAGAGAGTGGCATGAAATTCATGTGTTATTTAAGATACTTCGAATATTAATGTTTAGTAGTAATATATCTGTGGCTTTTCTAGGAATTGTGAATATGACATGGGAGTGGTTTTGGGTAGGTATGGTTTATTAAAAATGGATGGTCCAGGGTTGGGATATATATTCCCGCTGAGAGACAGTCTAGCTATTATTTGTGACAAGGTTTTTATGAGTTTGGTAAAGTATTTTTCATGTTTTATGGATCATTTAGTGGGTTGATTGATGGCTTTGACAGGTGATGATGTATGATGAGAGCTGGGTTTATGAATGCTAGATGGTGGGATGATAAATGTAAATGATGTATCTTTCTTGTTAGGAATGGTGGAGGTGGTGTGGTGTGGAATTGGGTCCATGAGGTGTGCACGGTATGTGGTAATGTGAGCTAGTGCTGTTAGGGTTGCTAGTATGGTAATTTGCAAGTTTGAGCATGATGTTAGGATATGATTATAGAAGATACTAAGGAAAATGTACTATCTATAGAGGAAGTATTTGCAATATAAGGTTTGCAACTCAATCGATGTTGTAATATGTTAGTTGAAAAGGAGTGAGGCAGAGTGAGAATAGAGATGGGAAGAGGAAGTGCCTGTGTGTAATGGAAGAGAAGAATGTTGTTGTGGTGTTCGGTAGATGGAGTAGAGTAAGAACTAGTTGGGTGATGGTATGAAGGGGCTATGTAGTATAGAGAGCAGAGTAAGTGGGAGATGAGCAGTCAGAGAGTTGTGGCTAGTTTACAGAGAGGTGAGTCTATTTCTGAGCATGGTTTGTGAGAAGTATGGAAGGAGGTTGTAATTGGTCACATGGTGAAGAGGGTGTGGTTAGAGTGTATAAATCTAGAGTATGTGGGGGGTAGATGGGAATGGGATTAGGATAGGGGAGTGGATTGAGCCGGAACGTAGCAAGGGTGAACAGAGCAGGTTGAGATGAAGAAGCAGCTTGCAAGTGACTAAGAAATCAATCAGTGATTGCTGAACGGTAGGGAAATGAGGAAGTAATATAGACACAAATGGTAGTAGAATATAGTACAGGGATTCCTGTTTTATTTACAGTAGTAAACTGGGAAAAGGTGGGGAAGGGTAGTGCCGATCCAGAGTTGTATGCACCCTTTTTTAGCAGCAGTACAGAGCTGGGTAAGGATCAGTGGTAAGCAGGAAAATAGACATACGTTTTACTGTTGCTGTAAGTTGGCTGCCATTTTTGATGAGTTCAGGGATATGTTCAGTGTGGTGCTGCTGGCATTGCAGGGGACTATTGAACTGTAAAGTATAGGAAATAAAAACTTGAAGTAAGTGTTGAAAGTGAAGACAAAAGGTATGTTAGAGCAGTAGGAGCAACAGAAAACCGCAAGTAGCCTCTGTGTCCTGTGAGATTACAAATATGCAACAACTATGAAAATAAAGTAATTACGGCTGAGGTTAGCTCTGCCCTGTATTCCTTGCAAGTACCTCACAACACAATTAGATAATATTATTTTATTCGATGTGTAATGATTGTCATGAATATTTCCTCTTATGTGCTTCTAATAATTAAGACCTCTATCGAATCATAGGAAGTTACTAGGCTAATAGCCCTGGGGCCCTTTCAAGCGTAGACTAGAGTTTATCCCCAAAATGAAACCTCAGTCAGCACCTGTCATCCCTGTCAATGAGGAACACAGGTGGAACCCCTGGGACAAGTTTGTGGTTTCCTATGCACTCACTAAGGCTGTGCTTGAAGAGGGTCAGTGAGGTGGTCTCTTTGACGTGTATGGGAAGTCTATACCAGAAATGGGCAGCCTCTGGGAGACCAACAAAACATGCTGGAGAGACAGGTTTATTTTGCATATTAGATTCAGGCCTTTTGAGTGGGTAGTGCGTGAGGAGTTAGATTTCTGGATATGGAGCATCTCTAGTATGGCAGGGGCTGAGATTACCTTGTAGGCGAGACACAGATTACCCCTGAGCAATCTGTATGATACCAAGTAGAGTGATAGTGATTTCAGCCTGTCCACATAGGACAGGTGTTGGAGGCCATGGATTCTCTTTGTGAGGTATTTCTGTGGCCTTTCCAGTTGGTGCAGATGTTTGGAGAGTTCTTATTGGAACTGCTGCTGTTTGTTTTTTTGTTTATAAAAATTAAATGAGAAGGTATTTAAGCAGGCAAAATCTTAACATAAGCATCTTGAAAATTTAGTTTAAATAGTGTAATGTGGCAGTCATTGCTAAAACTGATTTGCTTCCATATGGCACTGTTTAGGTTTTATTGTAAGAATTCTTTCTATGACAGCAAAATGTTTAATTTGAGGCTTGTTTTGAAGTAATAAGTATGCTGTATCATGTAGGTACTATATGCTGGAAAAGTATGAATTCAGTCTGTTAACACTGATAGCTCAAATTCTATGCATATCATTTGTGTGTCCCTAACTTGTCAACTGAATGATAGTTTAGAGTAAGGAATGCTGCCATCCATGCTGGCTGGACTTTGTTTATTTCTGTAGGCCCTAGCTCATTCCTGCAGATGCCCAGATGCATTCAGGGTGTTGACATGCAATGGATGTTCACGATGTACGTACATGTCTCATTCTATATCTAATCAAATGGCCCTGCTGCCTTTTAGACAGCAGAGACTAATGATTCCTCATCAGTGAGAGTGTCCAAACAAATGCCACTGGCACCTTCCCCTAAAGAGATGGTAGGATGGTAGCCAACATAACTTTATCTTTCTTCTCCTCTCCCACACCAACATTAACAGATGGCAGATATGCTACTTAAATTCAGTTTCCCTGGGAGGTAGCTTGGGATTTATCTGTCTACACAAATGAAGCTGTATTGATATAGAAATTTAATGCAAAAGCAGAGACATAGTCCCAGAGGTTTAATGGGAAGGACATTTAGTTTGATGGATGTTTGATTTTGTTATACAACACTGACGCTCTAGTATAGGATAACAGGAGTGCTGTACTACATCTGCATGTCTTACTAGTAGCTGTAAAAGATCCCATGGCAATTATTGAAAACAAAAGTAGGAGTTCTTAAATTATTGTCATATTTACATGGTCATGTGTTATACATTCCTTTGATGACATTACTGGCTTTCTTTATCCTTCCCACTCTTTTTGCCAAAACTGAAACATTAGAGTAAGGTGTAAGGCTGATTTATCTATTTTCAGAAGAGGAATTTCCTTGGTATCCTGGACAGATATCCCCAAATTACTATGAATGCCAAACTGAATTCTCCTGAAAATAGATGATGCCTAATGAGACTTAACAAAGTCAGTTGTTGTGTCTTTTGGCTTTTCCCGGTTAGAGGTCACCACAGCGGAACTCCAGTCTGCTAATGATTGGCAGTAGATTTTTACGTGCCAAGTTGCCAGCCCTGAAGCACAACCTTCAGCGAAGGTACGCCCATTCACGCATGTCTCCAGACAGAAGACTCTTTAACTGAGAATCGAACGGGACAACGTCTTACTGTGAGGCGAGAGCGCTACCGCAGCACCACCACCGCAACAGACTTAAGAAAGTCAGTAAATATAAAAAACATAAATAAATGATGTATCATTTTGTTGGAATGAGTTATAAAAAGCTCTGAGTTTGAAAAAAAAAACAGAAATGACTTGCATTTGCTCTTAAATGATTTTTAAAGACAGAAGTGTATCTGGATTGAGGAAGACAACAGTTCAACAAAAACAGGAACGTAAAGAACCCAAAGAATGGGGATTGATTTAATTGTTAAGCTGTTTAACTCACAAACACAAGGTACAGGATTTTGATCTTGAGAAGCATGACCTGGCTTAAAAAGGCCTCAGATCATTAGCCTAGTAATCACATATGAACCTATAAATGATTAAGACAAACTTGGAAGGGAGACCAGTAGGAAAGGTTAGAGTCAGAAAAACAAAAGCAAACCAATTGAATGTTTTTTTTCATTTAAGATTTAGGAAAGAAAATTTATGTCATATTTATTAATAATTACATAAATGTAGCTACATATATTGCCTTTACCCCTACCATATGGCTATGGTCATGACTTAAGATTGAGTGAAAAGACCAATTCATTTACCTGGTTAATAAATAAGCAAGTAAATAAATAACATTTTTGGCAGGAGATGGTAACAAAGTTGCAAAGTTGCCACAACTATTGCCGAGGTGCCAGTCTCATACCGGATTATAACTGTAATTATATCAGGGCATACTTGCATAATGGAGACATTCATTGTGAAGGCAGTGTATTGTTTCACAGAAGGGATGACATTTATAAATCTTTCTATGGCATATCTAAGACCAAGGCAAATGCTGATGTTGCAGAATATGGAATTATATGCTGAAAGGATAGGTATTCCTCTGTATTGCTGTTTGTTAATTTATGTAGAGGGTGGTATCACAAAGAATTACAAATAGAGGTTGAGGGGGGATTCACTCTGAGGATGGGAAGATAACATTGGAAATTGGCCACTCTTATTATCACAGCAGTAAGAAAGCATTGGTATGGGAAACATATTGAAAGGGAGCTGGTCAGTTAATTTGGAGTTTCTCTTTTATTACAAAGAAAATGTGCATAGTTATGCAGGCACACATTTATGTAAGATTGGAAAATAAGAGCATTGTTGTCATGGAACAGTAACTACCTACCACTAACTGAAAAAAAGAAAAAAAAATTGGTGTGGGAATAACATTTTGTCAAAGTCTTGTATTTCATTACACAACATGTACAAAGGGAGATCCACTGCAATAAAATTCTCTGTGGCATCACTTACATAATACTTTCACTATAACCTGGTATCACAAAGATCATATGGGTATGGTCACAAAATTGCCTAGAAAGTGTAACATTTATGAAATTCTATTTAAAGTGCTAAAATAATTTCAAAAAATGACCAGCTATTACTGTTTTTCCACAAAACGTGCAATGTATCTATTCTGTCATGTCGTTTGGTATTTTATTTTACATCCAAATCAAATTTGGGCCTCACACCACAGAATGATTCTACTATAAATCATCAACTTACACAAAGCCAACAATCCAAAATACCAAAAATCAATGCCTGAAACACAGAAGGGCAAAACATTTAAATGTAAAAGTTTTTTTTTTTTTACAAGGGTGGCAAGCCCCCAAGCTGCCAACTCACCCCCCAAACTATTATCTTATAAAAGCTACATAAGCTACATATACTGGTATGTCAGTTTCATATGATTATTACTGACATTTTAGCACTGCTTGGAAAGTATGTATGAATGTTGTATAACTACAGAATCATTTTAATGCTCTTCATGCCATTTTTTTTACGTTTACTCTTACTTAAAGCTTAGATAATGTATAGAGCTGCGTGCAAACATAAGTTTACTTGTGACTCTGCTTATAACATATGCCACTCTAGGGGTGCAGAGTACTAGGGCAAGTGACTTTTTTTTTTCTTTATATGCATGAATGGGTGCACCTGTATATGTGTGTGTGTGTGTGTGTGTGTGTGTGTGTGTGTGTGTGTGTGTGTGTGTGTGTATATATATATATATATATATATATATACACACACACACACTTATGTATATGTGCATGGATTGGTATGTGTGTGTGTGTGTGTGTGTGTGTGTGTGTGTGTGTGTGTGTGTGTGTGTACATGCGTGCACGTGTGTGTGCATGCTCACACGTGTGTGTACTAATAAACTGATGGTTTCTTTTTCCATAGTCTGAAATATGTTGATGTCTGTAAACTATTTTTGTTGATATTGTTTTGTTCATGAATTATGAATTGCTCTGCACTTAACCTTAGAAATACCCATTTTTTCCTACGTTTATTTGCTTTCTCCACGCAAAAGTAAAAAAAAAACATTGTTTTAAAGACAAAAGATTTTTATAAAATTAACACAGATGCTGATTGCCAGAATAGAGTTATTTTCAGAACAGTACTTGCAATAATGAAACAAAAGTAATTAAGGCGTGATAAATTGTTTGAAGTAAACAACAACAATTTATCCAGCAAATCATGGAAAAAAAATTCTATTATTTTAAAATCTTATAAGGTAATCAGTTTTTCTACTTGGTGATCCTAGTGTGATACTCGACATAAGTTGTTAACTAGCCTGGCATAGCTGTGAGCCTTAGGTAGTAGACAAAATGTTTCTGAATGTATTGACTGCATGAAATGCTTTCCATTCCAAGATTACGTATTTCGTTGTATAAGACCATTTTCTTTTTCAGCAAGAAAAACCCTCTGCATAACTATGTTTTAAAACTGTCACTAATATAAAAGAAGCAGCTGTATTACAAATGTCTTACCAGCATACCTCTCAACCTCTTAGAGCAAGAAATCTTGACAAAGCCATAAGGAATGGGGGCAAAGGCCCAGAAATAGGGACAATTTTTAAATATTGCACTTACAAACGTACAAGGTTGATAGAACAACAGGCTTTGCAGTAGCATGAATTTTCTGAAGGGTATAGAAACTGCAACTCAAATGCCAGTCAGTATTATCTGATGTCAATCCTCAATGATTTGGCAAACATAAACCAGAAAAAAACAACATTTCATTAGCAACAGACAGAAAATGTGCAGAAAAAATCTGGACATCCTGTGAAAATCTGGACAGTTGACAGGTATGCTTACCAGCCAGCTTCATGAAGTCACATGCTAATAACAAAGCCATTGTCTCAACAGGTGAATCTTACTTTAATAGCTGACAAGACATTCCCACTAAAGACAGTTTGATTTAATCAGCAGCACAACTGCTATATGTAATACAATTTTATATTTTCAATAGTCAATATAGTGCTATTGAGGGGAGTAAGGCAGAATTGTGACTACCTAAATTATGATACACAAAAGATTAACTTGGAAAGTGAGTTATTGTCTATTTTTTTAAGTCTCATATTGGAGTTTTTCATATAAATCTATTTATACCAAGACCCTGCAATCTCAGGGTTAGTTTATGTAAGTATAAGGGCATGGAAGCAAAGCCTGCACATTTGGGGTAGCTTCCAGCAAAACTGCTTATGATTGCTAGTTTTGGCATACACTGATGCTCAACACTGATGCTCGTTCTTTTGAGATCACATTTTTGAGGTACATTTTTTTTTTGCTTTCTTTGTTTTTTGTATTTCTGTCATGCAGCCATATTTTGGACAGTTAAGTAAAATTGTGTGGGATGTTCTTAATATATAAAACTACTGTGCTGACTAGAGACTAAATAAATGGTCTTTCTTCATTTAGCACTTCGACATTCAAAGACCTGGAAGGAAACAGTCTGAAAGACAGTGGCCATGAAGAAAGTGACCAGACAGACAGTGAACATGATGTCCAGAGGGGTCTCTACTGTGACACTGCTGTCAATGATGTACTGAATACCAACACCGCAACCATGGGTTCTCAGCTGCCACTGCAAGGTAAGCAAATCACAATGGATGAAAACAGCCAACCTTCTGGTACACCTGTTGTACCATAATATTTGAAATTCACATAAAATTTAAAGTTCTTTTACTTGAAAGGAGTAGCTGATGCCTGGAGCATCACCTCTAAAGAGGTTATGTGGCTATATTATGTACTAAATTAAGCCTTCATGTAACTACATAACAAATGTCAACTCACTTGTGATGTGCAATAGGCAGCTTGTGAATCAACTGAACGTTTTTGGTATGTTGCATCACTTAGGGTATGGATTAGCCAAAACAAATGTTTCCAGTGAGCATTTCTTTCTGTTTGTCTAATTAATTTACAATTTATTATGAATGTTTTCCTGTTGTTTACTTTCACATTGTTCAGTGTTACCTCTTCCTCTGTGTTTGCTTACTGCATCCGTTTTTAATGATGCTTCATTTTCTGACTTAGGGTGTGGTTGAATAGGACAATAATGGGTCAGTGATCTAAACTGGTTAACAAATATAAATACAAATAGAAATTCCTCCACAAGAACCAGACTGTAGAATAAAAAAAGCACAGCATAACACTGAAGGAACACAACTTTAATGACCAAGTTAAGCACTTTCTTCCCACTTCGTAGGGACTTCCTCAGAACAACATTGTCAAACCCACCCAGCCTTTAAATAACACATCAATTAATCAATCAGTTACTTACGCTACAATTATACATTAAATTTAATTAAATAATAAGCAGTGAAAACACACTTTATACCCTAAGTAAAAAGACATTAAACATACACTTACAGGTGTATTAAAATATAAAGACATTACCCTAAAATATTTTTCAGTTTTAAAACACATGAAATGGCCATAGCCTCATTAATACCTGGATACTCAGTTGTGTTTAATCACAGTTAACATTTTAACTCACTTAAATCCAGGTGTATATCCATATTTTTCCCCTGAGAGTCTTTAATAAT
>NC_056749.1:156678720-156686220 GCF_019279795.1 Protopterus annectens | reverse complement strand
TTGAAAGGCTAGTGGAGGCATACAGAAAAAAAATAGGAATAACTACAGTGTGAGAAGATGAGGATGGTGTGCAGCTGTTTTGGGATACCTGCAACTGTGTCTGTCTGTTAGCAATTTTATTATGCAACACAAGCAAAGGATTGGTTTCTTTATTTAAGTCATGGCAGAGCAACATCATTGCAAGAAACATGATATATTGAGTGCATGAACACTATCTTCTCTACAATGTACACTGCGGGACAGATGAAGAAATGTGGACATAAGAGCAGAAGTCTAAGTAGCTCCAATTGAGAAAAGGTCAAAGAGAATAGATTATGGTGGTTTGGGCACATGTGTAGAAAAGCAGAAGACAATCTAGTGAAGAAGATTTGGGACAGACAGGAAGAAGGCAAGAGGAAACAGACAATCCAGTAAGGTGGTGGGTGGACTGTGTGAGAGAAGATCTGTGACAGTCAGGCATGAGTGCTGAAGAAGAGAGGAGTGTGGCACTGAGCTGACACAACACCCTGACCCCATGTAGAAAATGGAAAAAAAAACAGGACATTGATGATGATGATGATGTTTGTGTGCAAATTTCAGGTGGATGTAGGACAACTGATTATATAACCTCAACAAATGTAACCTGGATATATAGTATGGTGGGTTTTACTTGATGACTGGCAGCAGACATAGCCAATCTGTTATAAGCCTGGCTTATTTTTATGAAGCCAGATAGGCTGTAGCCAGTGAGTATGTCATCAAAGTAAAAGAGTAAGAATAGTAGATGTTTGTGGATGTGGTTTTTGTTGCACTGAATATGAGGAATATACTGGTTCTATAAAGTTTTACATGTGCGATTAGTTCTGGGTATGACATCAGGCACTTGTTTGTCAAATTTTAGTAAACTGCTCACAATGGAACCATAGGTATTATTGGGATAATGTTGCTTGAACGTGATTGATCTAAGGATTTGATATTATTAATAAAATTACTTTTTTGAAAGCTGGAGTGAGTAGCATCCACTGAACTTGTTGAAGAATACATGAAAGCAAGATTGCAGCTTGGGGGTTATAACTTTAGTTATCTCTTCAGTTATGATATTGGTTTAGTCATCTGGGTTCTGCATTAATTTTGCTTTTCTTCATTGAATTAACATGCAATTTGTAAAGATGGGAAGCAGTAGTTAACCAAAGACACCCCCTGATGAGCATATTTACTGACATGGCAGGAGACGTTGCTCCAGTCTATCTTACTGACTGACATCTGCTTAACTAACTAGTTTTGAGGTAAGTACAATGGAAACATAACCAGCGAAGACCTTGGTATGCTTTCAATCCATTATAAAACCTTCAGTTAGTTAGACTGCAGTTCAAGTGTTGATGCTGGAGGTTTCTGTCCTTGATTGTGGTAGAATTTCACATTGGCTGAAGGAGATATAAGTATCCATTAGGGTCTAGGATAGTAGCACAATTCCTAGAAACAATGTCAGTATCCCTGTGGTTGTCCTAATTATTTTTTGTTCTTGGCCTGAAGTTAAACTCATAATACAGACATAAAATGTAAATGCTGGCAGCTGTCTGAAAAGAACAATTTACTGACTTGTCTAAAACATTATGCTATTTTTCCCTCTCTTTTGATATAGGCCTTTCATTCTAGCACATAAATTCTGTCTTAAAATTGCAAATGTTTTGTCTTTTTTGTTTTCTGCTTTCAAATTTTCTTAAGATTCTCCCCAAGACATTTGTATGTGTATCACATTATGCACACAGGTGAACTATGTTACAGTAGAACAAATTTTTCTGTTGAGAAATTCTTGATTTAGTTTGACTATCCTGAAGTCCTTATTACCAAGTTGCTGAGTTCAGAAACATTTGTTGGATTTCATGGTAAAGGATGAATGTTGTTTTTTCTCCCCCATTCCCCCAAACATAAATATAATAGTAACATTTCATGACTGAAAAATGACTGCTTGAATAAAAAATATGTCTAAGCAAATATATTTGTATTTGGGGATCCTGTCATAATTTTGAGGACCAAAATTGCAAGTCTTCAAATTTTGAAAATCTCATCTTTAGCCCTCTTGCCTAAGGTACAGCAACATCTGAGGTAGTATGAGGAATTAGTGGATTAATTGGGCAAATGCCTACCACAGGGAAGAGGGGATTTCCCCCTGAAAAAATAGCATGTAAAATATCAATTTTTTGAAATGTTGGTTCTCACAATTTCAGTGTTCAGAACTGTGATAAACATCCATTTATTTGTCTTCTGTTGCTATTACCGGTAGTTCTACAGGAAAGTGATTGTACCATTTATTTATAAGGAGCAGTTCATTACTTATGTATTACCACTGCCCAATTCACATAATAGCTTCACAGAACTATGACTTTGTTTATGAGATGGTCTCTCCCTTACTATCATATGGCATCAAACAAAAAGTCTTGAGCAACTGAAATATAGAGAACATGTGGATGATTGATGCCCTACAAGGTAAATGACACTGTTACCAGCTGCCTACTTGGTACAGTCAGCCCTGGGCCTACAGCTAATACCATGCTTTGTGCCACTGCAGGGTTTGATGTTCAGCCATGATCCTTCTCTGCTGTTGTTTGTACCATCTTCTTCCAGCATGAATAACTTCTTTTTATGTAAAAAAGTATCATTTTTTTGTGTATATAGTAAGTACAGTGTTTACCTAGAAGCTCCACACTTAGAGCGACTCCCAGTACTGATATTTAGTTACCTTTAGCAGTCATTTAAGGTCATGATCTTTGCCCTTTTTAAAATGTAGGTATGTCCATTTATACTGCAATTGGTAACAGCTCGTGCTTACATTGCAGTGAATTAGAAGGCTCACAAGGAATGGCCAAGCTTCAAAAAGCTGAAACAAGTTCCTGTGGCCAATCACCAGAGCTTTTGGTGCACAGATGTAATCTGAATACGTCTGCAAATGGAATGGAAAAAACACTTTCAAAATAAATATGGGCTGCTGTCTTATTTTAATATGTTTGCCCAGTAAAGAACATTTTTGACTATTAGCATGACATGTGACGACCCCTAATCGGGATAAGCCGAAAGTCACAACAACATGACATGTGATGTGAAGCAATACTCTGCTTTTCACATACTGTAGGAAAATAGGAGAGTTACTGCATTAAACATTAATTCATAAGAAATGATGGCATCATGACTTTTCCTGGCAGAATTTGCCTGGTCTGAATATTTTATAGCTTGCTTGTTTTTATGCATGCATATCTATAGTACAATATTTTTAACATGTTGAATTAAGTGGCAGAGCTGCAGAATCAAAATACTTTGTAAAGTTTCCTGAGAGGCTGCAATTGGCATAATGTTAGTCATTCAGTTGCTTTCATAAATTCTTCCATTAAAGTTATTTTCTCATTCTTTATCCTTCTTAAAAGATATGTGGATAAGCTGTATTCTTACCTGTGTCCTGAACCTGGGTTCAAAAGGGTCCCTTTAGAGCAGGTCCACTAATCATGCCACTGTGTATGTGTGTTTATGTGTTTCTGTGTTTGTGTGTGTGTGTGTGTGTGTGTGTGTGTGTGTGTGTGTGTGTGTGTGTGTATAGTGGAGTCACAGCATGCATAGGGTTGCAGGAAGTTATTAAGCTAGCGTCCAGGGTTCTTATCAGCCAGACAGGTTCAACCCTTGGTTTTCCCATGCTGAACTGCTTACCCTTAGCCAAAAAGTAGATGGATGGAACCTTGGTGTGAATTTATGGTTCCCCATCCAGTTGTTTAAACTGTGTTGGTAGAGGGTCGCGGATGTGTTCTTGACAGGATGCTGGAGTTTGTCCAGAGTGGTGCGTCTTCGGGAGGACATATTTGCCCTTCAGTTATACCAAGTTAAAGTATGCACTTATTTTTTTTTAAATCTGTAAGTACTGACTGCTTAAGTGATTTGCTCAGAGACACACAGTTACAAAATGAAGACCAGCAGACTCAGACACCCAGCACAGAGGGCTGAAGTGATACTTGGTATGTGCTTGTGCATTGTCTGAAATGCTGAGAGTATTAGCAGAAGGCATTCTGCCGCTTGGCTAAGATACATAGCCATACTAAGCAGAAGCTTTACTGACATATACATGTGACAGTTGTATCCAGTGGGTAATACTGAAAATTCTTGCACTGGAAAAAAGCAGAAGAATTTGTGTGTGCTAAAAAAGTACAGCGGCCCGGAATAATGTTTCAAAGAAGAATATACTGAACAGCAAAAAAGAAGGTATTTGCACAACACATTTATAGATTTCCTTACTTCAGAAAAGGGTAACTTGATTACCAAAAAACTTTGGCATTGATGACAAATGAGTAACATCTAAAAATGCATAGCCTGTGAGTCTGTTACTGTAGTGGCCGCACAAGCTCCGCCTCCTGTAGCAGACTGTTAGCGATTATAAAATATTAATTGTATTAAGAATATTACTAGAAACAAGTAACAGTAAACAGTGCAACACATAGTAATGCCTTTCTCAGAGGTCTGCTTATAATATGTTGAACAAGTTTGTGAAAATTGGGAATGAATGAAAAACTAAATTACAAATTAGCCATTAAAACTATTAAAACATTAACTTTATCTAATTTACAATGGGCATATAGCCTGTAATGATAAATATAGAATGTGTAGGGTTAGTAAAAAGGTTTTGGGGAACAGTCAAAGAAAGAGAAACAGAAGGTGAGTGGGGAAAAGAAATGAGTAGTGAGGGCAAATATTTATGAGAGTGTATTAAAATATAAAATGAGTTACCCTGATCTATATAAAATATATCACTGAGCTTTTCCAGAAAAAAGTGTTTAAACTGGAAAGAACCCAGAAGGAGTGAATGGATGCCAGGTGAGTCTTAAGATGCCTCTGTGGAAAGGGACAAAGCATCAGTAATGACCCTTCACACTAAATTAAACTTTTATAGAAGGAAAATACCACCAAAGGCTGCCTCTGGCTTTATGCCCAGTTTAGCCACCCATGAGCCTGAAATAAAATAATGTGTTTGTATTGAAATTGAAAGACTGAATGAATGAATGTAATGAGCATAAGAAAAAAAGAGAAAATATGAAGTTTTAAACGGGATGATGGTTGGAGGACATAACACTGAGCCTTATATATGTTTGACTGACTGTCTCATCACAGATGAAACACTCACAATAATGAACCAGGAAAGAACAATCATTTTGTATCGAATCTACAATAATTGAAAACAAACACAAAACATTTTTAAGGGGGACAAGACTCCCTGCACCTCCCCAAACCCTGCGAATATATATATATATATATATATATATATATATATATATATATATATATAGATATATATATATCTGTATATGTATATATATATATATCTATATGTATATATATATATATATATATATATATATATATATATATATATATATAGATATATATATATATGGTTCCACTTCATATCATTGAATTACCATTTCATCGAATTGCAAATCATCGAGACCAAATAAATTAGAAAACTCATTTCATCGAATCTCAAATCATTGAAAATTATGAAGCAACTACAAATAACATTCCACAATGTTTTTGCTACGTAAAGGTAATTTCCTAACCCTACTGTAGTGTGACCTTGGAGTTGGTATATTTAATTATGGGGGGTGCAGGGGGGCTTGCCCCCCCTGCATAAACACAGTACAAAGTGTCTGGGATGTTATTTGTAGTTGCTTCATAGTTTTCAATGATTTGAGATTCAATGAAATGAGTTTTCGATGAAATGAGTATGATTTGCAATTCGATGAAATGGTAATTCGATATGAAGTGGAACCATATATATATATATATATATATATATATATATATGTGTGTGTGTGTGTGTGTGTGTGTGTGTGTGTGTGTGTGTATACACATATATATATATATATATATATATATATATATGTATATACATACACACACACACACACACACACACATATATACATACATATATATATATATATATATATATATATATATATATATATATATATATATAAAACAACTCTGAGATCACACAACAATGGTATAAGGATAAAAGACAAATTCCTTTAACCCACCGCATCACAATCCCATACAAAAGGCTATTAGCAAAAACTCGATTGAAAACAATATTTTCACTTGCGAGTGTTCTCTGTTTCTCACAGCCTGAAAACGTTTGCTCTTATGAACGTTCACTGTTTTGACCTGCTACTATCTGACAAGTTTTTTTAATTCTCTCTCAAATTCTGCCATTGTCCTTTTACTAACTTTTTGTGACTTTACCATATTTTTCCTAAGTATTTAATCTATCACCTTACTTTTTTTTTTTTTTCAAAGCTGCATTTTACTTTTATTTCATTATTTTGTTACAACATTTACAAATAACATTTTACTGAAATTGGTCATTATACAGAGACAAATAAGGCCAATAAACATTCACATAACCAACCAAAACATTTAAAGCTTACTTTCTTAATATGACAGGAGAGACAATACTATTAAAAGATACATGACAGTCTTGACTCAAGTAATTCAAACTATCGTTACTGGCACAAAATTGAAAAATCAGTAGTTAATAAAGAAGATACTATGAAAACATCACATATACAACTATTTACATATAGTGCTACATTCTTACACTATTAGTATTACTATATTAACACTTTGAAGTAACTATAAAGGAATTGAATGATTTAAATCCTTTAGAGGGAAGGAATAGCCATAGTACTAGTATAGGAGAGTAGGTGTAAAGTACTTTCATATTACTTCAGGATACAGTCTAAGGTTGTACTCCAGAAGTTAAGGTATTTCATGGGTTTGCTAATATTTTCCATAGTTAGTTTATGGGATAGAATATACTTGGATGCCATCTTTGTAAAATGTTTCCAGTTTGTTTTAGAATGGTCCAAACAGTTCTGTGTTATATAAAGCTTAATTAGCATAAAGAGAGCAATCTGGACTCTTACTTCATTAGTGGGAAGGCCATTTTGACCCACATGCAATATAGCAAATTCCCATGAAAGGGTGGATTTCCCATAACCAATTTTTTTCCATTTTAATCCTAAGTGAGTTCCATAAACTCTGTGCATATTTACACTACCACAGGATATGCAGGAGGTCAGCTATCACTGTGGGGCAGAAGGGGCAGAGAGGTGAAGTATTAGGGAAGAAGCTGTTAAGATGCCCCCTTCAAGAAATTACTATATACAATTACTTACAAATAATTACAATTATATTACTATATACACAATTAATGGTAAATAATAATGCATATTATACCCTGGAGCGTCTTAACACCTTACTTTTCTGAGTCGTTGTTTATTTCTGTTTCAAAACTTGTAATTCAGATATCGGCAGATAGGTAGTCCAGTGTGCTGGGAATTTTGCTCCTTCATTTTCCAACCCAGTTCCTAAACTGAAGTTAAATATAATTTTTTTTTTTTTTTTTTTTTGGAGGAAGCAGCCTCATTAGGGAATGGAATGTTGTTTGTGAATTTTGTACATTGTGATATAGACTGCAGCTGT